>NC_061120.1:18365925-18391577 GCF_002878395.1 Capsicum annuum | reverse complement strand
TAGGGAATTACTTGGTGGGGGTTTTATTCCTGTTATGATTTCATGTTCCGTGTTCCATGTTTTATTACGAATCTGTGTGCTTTCCTCTGCTTTCCTCTGTTTTATATCGCTTATGGGTACCATATTGATGTTATGTAATCTGCTTCTGTGCTTTACTATGTGTTTGTGTGGTATCTCGTACCTTGAGCCGGGGGTCTATCGAAAACAGCCTTTCTGCTTCATCAGAGGTAGAGGTATGGACTGCGTACATCTTACCCCCCCAGACCTCACTAGGTGGGAATACACTGGGTTTGTTGTTGTTGTTGTTGTTGTTGTATTAGTTTGACTTCGCACGAAACTTTAAAAAAATAAAGACCTTTAAAGTTGTAATTAATCTTTAAGATTATTGAATTGCAGGAGAGTGGTGGAAGAGTGACGTACAAGAGATAGTGAATGAGTTTGTTGCAAGCGGAGGAGATGTAAATAACTCTGATGCTTTCCTTATAAATGGTCAACCAGGAGATCTATGTATGTTATAAACCAAACGAGAGAGCCCAACCCAAAAGACTAGCCTGATAGGTGGGAGAACTCATTTGGACTATAAACCCCTTAGCATTTCTAGGCTGAGCCCAGTTGGTCAATGTTATAAACCAAACGGGAGAGCACCAAATGGGAGAGTAGGTGGGAGAACCCATTTAGCCTATAAACCCCTTAGCATTTCTCTATTTTTCTAATGAGGGACAATTGGTTCATAACAATCGCTTCCGCTTGAGAACCAACGACCTCGTTGGTCACGAATGAGCCCAGTTGGTCATGGCTGACACCCCTGTTAGGTCTAGGCCACCACTCCTAGCGCACAGGCCACCACTCCGAGTCGCGGCTCCACGCGTGGATCGATCCTCATTGGTCACGGTGGGATAATCTGTTCATAATAATCGCTTCCGCTTGAGAACCAACGACCTCATTGGTCACGACTGAGCCCAGTTGGTCAATGTTATAAACCAAACGGGAGAGTCCAACCCAAAAGACTAGCCTAATAGGTGGGAGCACCCATTTGGCCTATAAACCCCTTAGCATTTCTCTGTTTTTTCAATGTAGGACAATTGGTTCATAACACTCGCTTCCGCTTGAGAACCAACGACCTCGTTGGTCACGGTTGAGCCCAGTTGGTCACTGCTGATACCCCTCTTAGGTACAGGCCACCACTCTTGGCGCATAGGCCACCACTCCGAGTCGCGGCTCCACGCGTGGATCGATCTTCGTTGGTCACGGCTGGCACCCCTCTTGGGTCCAGGCCACCACTACGCCCAGTTAGCCATGGATAGCACCCCTCTTGGGTCTAGAAAACCACTCCAAGTCGTGGATCCATGCGTGGATCGATCCTAGTTGGTCACGGTGGGACAATTGGTTCATAACAATCACTTTCGCTTGAGAACCAATGACCTCGTTGGTCACGACTGAGCCCAGTTGGTCATTGTTATAAACCAAATGGGAGAGCACCAAACGGGAGAGCCCAACCCAAAAGACTAGCCTAATAGGTGGGAGAACACATTTTCCCTATAAATCCCTTAGCATTTCTCTATTTTTTCAATGTGGAACAATTGATTCGTAATAATCGTTTCCGCTTGAGAACTAACGACCTCGTTGGTCACGGTTGACACCCCTCTTAGGTCCAGGCCATCACTCTTGGTACAAAGTCCACCACTCTGAGTCGTGGTTCCACACGTGGATCGATCTTCGTTGGTCACGGCTACGCCTAGTTGGTCACGTCTGGCACTCCTCTTGGGTTCAGGGCACCACTACGCCCAGTTGGTCACGGCTGGAACCCCTCTTGGATCCAAGCCACCACTCCTGGCATGGTGGGATAATTGGTTCATAACAATCGCTTCCGCTTGAGAACCAACGTCCTTGTTGGTCACGGATAACACCCCTTATCGATCCTCGTTGGTCACGGCTACGCCCAGTTGGTCACGATTGGTACCCCTCTTGGGTCCAGGCCTCTACTACGCCCAATTGGTCACAGCTGGCACTCCTCTTGGGTCCAAGTCACCACTCCTGGCATGTAGGCCATCACTCCTAATCACAGCCCAACGCGCGATCCTCGTTGGTCACAGCTGGCACCCCTCTTGGGTCCAAGCCACCACTCCGAGTCACGGCCCAACGCATAGGACTCTCAATGAAAGCACCAATGTTATAAACCAAATGGGAGAGCCCAACCCAAAAGACTAGCCTGATAGGTGGGAGAACCTATTTGACCTATAAACCCTTTAGCATTTCTCTATTTTTCCAATATAGGACAATTGGTTCATAACAAGATCCTTGCTCATAAAATGGTATAAGAAATTAGATCACCTTTGTCTCTTATAGAACAACATAGTTTTGTGATGCTAAGTATTACTGGAAAATTATTGATGATCAACTTCTCTTCTTTTTTTCAACAGATACATTCAAACTAACGGTGGAGAAAGGCAAGACATATATGCTCAGAATGGTGAACATTGTAATGAACAATATTATGTTTTTCGCCGTTGCAAATCATCAACTCACTATCGTACGAACCGATTAAACCATTACATCGCCATTTCTCCTAGTCAAACTATCGATGTTTTACTCGAAGCAAATCAAAACCTAGATAACTATTTTATGGCCGCAAGGGCATATAATAGCTTAAATGGAATTGCATTTGATAACACAACCACCACTGCTATCATCCAGTATCGTGGAAATTACACACCTTCTACACCAATCCTTTTAAATCTATCGAATTTCAATGATACGAATGCCTCAGTTTAATTTCACGAGGACATTCAAAAGCCTAGCCAATAAACAACACCCCATGGACGTACCCTTAAACATTACTACCAATTTATTGTTCGCATTTTCGATGAATACATTACCGTGCCAAAATGAATCGTGTAGTGGACCTAATGGGGACCGATTCGCGGTTAGTATGAACAACACAAGCTTTGTGTTAACTCGTATTGACATATTAGGAGCTTATTACAAGAACATTAAAGGGTTATATAGAGATGAATTTCCTAGTTTCCTGCAGTTTAATTTTAATTTTATTGGTGATTCTCTTCCTATGGAATTGCAACGTCCCGATCAGAGAACACAGGTTCATGTTCTTGAATATGGAACAAATATAGAGATCGTTTTGCAGGGAACTAGTTTATTGGGTGGAATTGATCATCCAATTCACCTTCATGGATATAGTTTTTATGTTGTTGGATTAGGTCTTGGAAATTTTGACAAAGATAAAGACCTTTTCCAGTATAATCTTGTTGATCCTCCTCTTCAGAGCACTATTGCTATTGTTAGGAATGGATGGGCTACCATCAGATTTAAAGTTGATAATCCAGGTATATAGATCGATCTAATTGGTTTTATAATCTTTCACTATATTATCATTTATATGTTATCGATCAAATTAAAAGCTTTATGAGCAGACATATGATCTAAAATTTTGCAGAAGCTAGACAATAGTCTTAAATTTTGTTATTCCTGTTGGTTATATTTTGCACAACTTTCAAAAATAGGGACAAATTTTAAATGGTGATTTAAAAAAAGATATTTGCGCAATCTACACCAAAGATTATTACCTGTGCTTAAAATTTGTTGCCGGTAGAGTCTATATCACGCTACAAATTTTATTGGCATATTAGCACATGAGAAATTTTATTTTGTGAGTCACATAAACAACATTATTTATGTGAGGCTACTTTACTGAGTGACAAGTGGACACTTTCTTATCAAACAAGAAAGTGTCCATTTATCAAACAAGTGGCCTCATATAAGTAATGTTGGTTATATGAATCACAAAATAAAATCTCTTTAAGTTCAAATCAATTTGTTTATATTCTACACCAAATTCTTGTAAATTGCAAATATAGAAAATAACATATTACATCTGAATATATACGTTAAGATTCTTTATTCAATAATTTGCAGTTTTTCTTTTATGGAACAGGAGTATGGTTTATACATTGTCATTTTCAGAGGCGGATCCAGGATCCGAACTCTCTGGGTGCCAAGTAAACTTATTTACAGGGGTGGAGTCACCTTCGATGAAGGGTGGTCAAATGCACAACCTTTGTCGGAAAATTATGTGGTGAATAGAGGTTAAATGTTAATCATAATGAGTGTATATTTAATTTTGCACACTCTTAACATAGCTGAGAATAAAATTTGCATATCCTTCACTGAATTTATGACTCCGCCACTGCTTATCGATTAAAGTAATCAAATTATTCATTTTTTGATATATAAGACAATTAACCAACCAATTAATTAAAAAAAAACAATAATAAAATGATAAAACTTGATCTTTCAATAATATTACTAATATCATGATATAATATTCATAATTCATTTAAATGGTAGAATGTACATCTGTTTCCCTGTTTTAGTCAACAATGCTTCACACAAAATAATTTTGTAGAATGTACGCTTGTTTCCCTGTTTTAGTCAACAATGCTTCACAGAAAATAATTTTAAAAAACAAATGCTGCAAAATGGGATCGTTTCCCTGTTTTAGTCAACAATGCTTCACAGAAAATAATTTTAAAAAACAAATACTGCAAAATGGGATCGAACACACGACCTATGGGCAACAAAAGTGCCGCTTTGCCACTTGCACTAAATAGTGCTTTGGTATTATGAGTGACAGATTTAATACCCCCTCTGTTTAAAAAAGAATGACATACTTTAACTTGGCACAAAGTTTAAGAAAATAAAGAACTTTTGAATCTTGTGGCCTTAAATTAAACTAGTGTCAAATGTACCAAAATATCCTTTAATCTTGTGGTCATAAACATCCATGTGGAAAGTTGAAATTAAAGTATTGTCAAAAAAGGAAAGGGTCATTCCTTTTTAAACGAACTAAAAAGAAAAGTAGGTCATTCTTTTTTAAACAGAGGGAGTATTTGACTATATTGATATTAAAAAAATAAATGTTGCAAACTGGATTCGAGCACACAACTTATGGGCAACAAAAATGACGCTTCGCCACTTGCACTAGATAGTGCTTTGGTACTATTGGTAGTAGATTTAATATTTGACTATATCAATATATATATATACCTATATACATAGAGTTTTCGTCAAAATTTGTGGTGGCGTGCCACACCACGATAATGAATAGATCCGCCCCTGATTATTTTGACTCTCATGTGAATTGGGGAATGAAAATGGCATTCATTGTGAAAGATGGAAAAGGGTCCTAATAGAAACTTCTTCCTCCTCCTCCTCCTGATATGCCCTAGTGTTGAATTTCAATACCTCAAATTTAACTATGATTAATCTTTTGGAACCTACACTCTATTGATGGACCAGAAAGAAAAAAATAACATTTGCATGTTGATTTTATTAATTCGTTATTATAACATGTAGCTTGGAGATTTATGTCTTTGTTTTTTCTTTCATGTAATAAATTGCTCTTCTAAAACATCTTATAGGAGGTGCATTAAATATTTAATCTGACCGATGATATATATAATGTTGTAAATCTGGTTACTCTTTGTGGATTTATAGTACCTAATTTGACTCTTCCATTTCTTTAATTTACTTACATTACGTGTTCTTTTGTTGTTCTATCATGTGTTCTTTATTCATTTAAAATTATACAAATTTTTCTACCAAATAAAATTTGATGCAAAACCTACAAATTGCTCTGTTCTTTTGTTTTTCAAAAAAAAAAAAGGCATCAAAGTTCCAACTTCTTGAATGAGGCAGCAATGCCGGCTACGATGAAGGAGAGAAAGATAGCATTGCAAACATCGTCTTGCGCCATGTCTACTTAATGAGTTTTAGCTTAACTTATTATTCCATAATGACACCAATATGTTTGTTTACCGTTTTTTTTGTATATATATGTAACGCCCCGGGTGTTTGAATGTCCATTTAGAGCTAGAAATGAGCCTACGTAACCCCAAAATGGAGTAGAAATTGAATAGGGATAATATCGATGGGTTGGGAAAGGTTTTGAGCAAAGAAATTGACCATGCGTAGCACGGAGAAGCCTATGCTTTGGGCCTAATGCGGCGGGTTACTACCTCACCCTTGTATTGGCCATGCATTGCAGGGGGTGCTCCCCAGTAAAGGGCGTGCGTCACACGGGGTGGGCCACACAATGGGGCGTGCAAAGCACCCTCCCTATTTCGTCACCAAAACTTAGTTTTAACATTATTCTAGGGGTGTTTGGGTCTTTTTACAATTAAAAATCATTCTCCTTCCATTCTAAGTCCCTAAATATGACTCTTATTACTCATAAGCATATTTTACTCTTTCCCAAACTACTTAGAAACTAAATGAGCTAGGTTTCCAAGTTCAAAGCTTAAATCTCTTGCCTTCCTCAAGATTCTTCCATCAAAAGGCGTGTTGAACACACCCTACTTTAACTATTATCACAAAGTGTCAATTTACTTAATATTTACGTATTCTATAATGATTGTTTGAAACTATGATTGAGAATTTCATTGTGAAAATCTTAACATTGATTTTTCTCTTGTTTTAATGGTTTTTCAATTATCGATAGTGGGTTTTGAGACTTGAACATGCTATAGGAAAAGGTGAATTTGGTTATATGGATTTATCACTTCAAAGGTTATACATAATAAAAATATGACCCTCAATCCATTCCAAAAGTTTGTTATCAATGAGGATTATGATGTTTATCCCGTCTTTTGAGCAATGTATAGCATGATATGATAAGATGTTTAATAACTTCTTTAAAAATCCTATTGTGGCTAGGTTGATGAATTTTAAAGACAGAGTTGAGAGTCTATAATGTTATATGAAAATGATTTGGCATAATATAATGACTTGCAAGTCTTGATATGACGATACCAAAATATGAATGCCTTGACGAAAGACTCCATGGTTATATAATTATGAAAAATATTTTAATTGGGCTTAGAGAGAAGTATGTAGTTCACCGAGAAAGGTGTTTGTCCTCATGACCAACGCCCTCAACCTATATTTTACTGACATAGGGATGATGTTCTTTAATCGGATGATGAATTATTTTCTTAACATGAGGATAAAATGGTGGCTTTAGACTATTGATGACTTTAGACTAATCTCAATCCTTGTGGCGAACATGGATCGAGATCCTGCAGGTTGGGGAGCACTGGACCCATATAGCCCATGGGTTACGTAATGTCCTGCTATACTCTAGAGTTGGTGTTTACCATAAGGGACAAAATGAAGAAGTTTGTGTCTGGTATGTGATGAGGTAAAACTAGAGTGTACGGGGTGATGTTGAATAGTGAGATGGTCATATCCAGGCTAGTGGTCCATGCTCAATGCGTGGAGGATAATAAAAAGAAGAGCATAAAAGTTGAGAAGTTCCAGAGTAAGAGGGCTAAACCTGCTAATCAGAAAGTAAGCCACTAGAATAATGGGAAAGATGGCAAGCAGTTTTTCAAGAAAAAGTTGTGGGGGAATGCGTTTCCATCCGCTAATGCACTTGTACTCAGGATTTCGAAGGATCAGTGTTCCCAACCTACTAATGGACACAGGATTTAGGGTACTCATTCTTATTCCAATGTAGCTCAATCGGCCCCATACTACCCTCCTTGCCGAACTTGTTGGAAGCTTCACCGCTTGTTTTGTTGTTTGGGTAGAAATTTATGTTTTGGTTCTAACTAGCCAGGTCATATGCAGTGAAATTACCCCCACAGCTAAGGGTGCGTATGAGGCTAAAAAATCCCCTACTACTACTTCTCAACTCCAACTGCAAAGGGCTTTACCTCTGGGACAGGTAGGTCGTAACCGCATGTATTCTCTGTCCACTCGCTAACATTCTTAGACGTCTTTAGATTTTTTCACGGGTATGTTACATATTTTCTCCCGTGATGTTTATGTACTACTTGACACCGGTTCCATCCCATATTATGTGACCCTTATGTGGCTGTGCCTTTTGGTTTTGGTCTCAAAAATATTCCTGACCCCTTCTCAGTTTCTACCTAAGTTAGTGAGTTCATCGTTTCTAGGAGGATCTATAGATATTATATCGTATCTATTTTTCATCGGGATACAATGGTAGATTTAGTAGAGCTAGATATGGTAGACTTTTATGTTATTCTAGGAATGGATTGGCTCCACTCATGTTATGTTACCTTGGACTATAGAACCAAAAAAGTCACTTTCTATTTTCTAAATGAATCGATCATAGAATGGGACTGTAGTTCGTTGGCACCAAAGGAAAAGTTCATTTCTTATCTTAGAACCCGAAAGTTGATATCTAAAGGACGTTTGTATCATTTAGTCCAAGTCAAAAATTCTAACTCTAAAAATCCCTCACTACAGTTTGTTGTTATAGTTGATGAGTTTCTCGAGGTCTTTCTTGATGAATTTCCTGGAATTCCTCTTTATGGGGAGATAGACTTTGAAATTGATCTTTTACCCGATACTCATCCCATTTCTATCCTACAGCATAGAGTGGCTCCTACAGAGCTCAAAGTGTTGAAGGAACAGTTGAAAGACCTCATTGATAATGCTTTCATCTGTCCTAGTGTCTCTTCCTAGAGCACTCCTGTGCTTTTCGTGCAAAAGAAAGATGGTCCATTTATATATGCATAGATTACCGCAAACTAAATAACATCACCATGAAAAATAAGTACCCTCTTCCCAGAATCGATGATATTTTTACCAGCTTCAGGGTGCTAAGTGTTTCTCCATGATAGATCTCCACTCAAGTTATCAATCAATTAAAGATTAGGGAAGTTGATATGCCCAAGACTGTCATTCAAACCCGATGACTATTATGAATTTTTAGTTATGTCCTTTGGATTAGCTAATGCACCTGCAGGCTTCATGGATCTTATGATCAGGTGTTTAGATAGTTTTTGGATTTATTCGTTATAGTATTCATTGATGATATCTTGGTGTATTCCAAAATCGTGGAGGAACATTCCAATCACCTCTAAATTATACTGCAAACCTTCAAGGACTAAGATTTGTATGCCAAATTCTCCAAGTGTGAACTGGTTAAGTGCCATAACTATGAATTTTCTTGGGCGTGTTGTTTCTAGTGAAGGGATTAAAGTGAATCCCCAAAAGATAGAGGTAGTGAATAAATGTCCTAGACCGACAGTCCAAATTGACATTATTGTCGACGGTTCTCTCTTGATTGTATCATCGGGCTTATGGGAGCTCGATTGGATTATCTTTCTTTTATTTACTCCTTCTAGGCTTATGGGGCCTAATTAGGTTGTGGTTAGCTTGGATTCCTTCGACTTTATTTGCTTCATTATTTATTATCTATCATCCAGAGTATTTATTCAGTTTTTTTCCTTTATTCCTAACTTTAATATATATTCTCGCATCTTATTCTCGCATCTTATCATGTTTTTATTATGATTTAGCTCAATCGATCGATGATGTCTACTAATTACCCATTGTTTTGGTACTCATACTACATTTTCGAATTATTTTTTTATGCAGATCCTAGTATTAGTTGTCACCATTGACGTTCTATCCATCTTATTCTCAAGGTTCGGAGATAGGATGAGCTTTTAGAGTTGGAGCATATTCTCTTTTCTTCCATTTCTTTTGGACAGTTTCGACACTACCTGTATATTGGATACTATTGTTACTCTTATTCTTTTGAATTTAGTCAATTTTGTACCAACCTTACTGGGTCGTGGGATATTCTTTTGCTTTCTTTCTCTCCCTTTTTTACATTTTCATAAATAGTTATGCTTATATCACTTACTATCATGTTATATGCTTAATTTTGGTATTTATTATATCTACATCAATTAACCCATTATTTGTCATTTCGGGTTACGGCTGGCTTACTTATTGGTGGGTTAAAGTAGGTGTCATCATGACTCGTGAATTGGATCATAACAATTAAAGTCATGGTTTGTTGAATTGGATATTGTTAGAGTCAGGGTTGTTGACTTAATCATGGTTTGAACTTGACTTTTTGTCTCTTAGCTTGTACGTGACTGGCATTGTAGAGTTATCCGAAAAGAAGAAGTGTCATAAACTTGAGGTACTTATAATGATGTATGTTCATAGTTATATCTATTACAAGGTGATGAAGAAAGCCCAAAGTCATAGAAATCCTATACAGATGTGGGGAAAAAAGCTTGAATTTGATGTTGGTGATTTTATGTATTTGAAAATTTCACCCATAAAAGGCGTGAAGAGATTTTGCAAAAAAGGGAAGCTCAGTCCCTGCATGTTGGCCCATATAGAATTTTGAGTCATTTTGAGAATATAGCCTATGAGTTAGAGTTGCCTGCAGCATTAGCATCAGCGCATCCAGTGTTTCATATCTCTTTGCTAAATAAATGCATTGGAGATCTGTCTTTTATCGTTCTTTTAGAAAGTGTAGGTGTGGAAGATAATCTTGCCTATGAAGAAGTACCAGTTGAAATTCTTAACCGTCAGATTCGTAGGTTGAGAAATAAAGAGTTGCCTTAGTAAAGGTTTTTGGAAGAATCAGTACTGTTAAGGGAGCTACTTAAGAAACTGAAGTCGATATGTGAACCAAATATTCCCATCTTTTCTCTACGAATTCAGATTCAGCTTGAGGTAATGGTTTCCCTTAAATTATTTCCCTCATTTTCTATCTCAACTATCCAACCATCCTCATGTCATATGATGCATTCGTGAATTTAGTTCAGTCCACACATCATGTTTCAGATTTAGCTATGTAGTCATGATTCAACTAAGAAGTATTCAGTGCATGATCTCAGTCTTCCTAGTATCTCAGCTCAGGTAACTTCATTCAGGGATGAATGATCCTACGGGGGAGATACTATAGTACCCCACGAGATCCTAGACAAACTTCCGACTATTTGTCGCATTTTTAAAGACCCCAAAGAGATTATTTCATACTAGAGATAAGTGTCATTATCATTGAGGCACCCTCAAAATTTCAAGTATTTTATTTTTGGCCTTCCTATGTTTGAAACATTGATTTTTGACTAGAAATATATTTAGGAATGTTAAAGGGGTCATCCAGGAGAGTTTCAAAATTTTTGAAAGTGGCTCGAGATGATTTTAGACCATTGAGGCAGTAATCCTCCATATTTCTTATGTGTCATGAAGATTACTCTCCATGATACTAGCATGGAAAGGAGGCGGAGTGCCTCCACGATATCACTATATCACGGAGGCTAGTCTCCACGATATCAGCATGACACATAGGTTGGCCTCTACGATAAACAGTGTGCCACACTGCTATTAAAACTCGTTTAGCTCACTTAAGGGGTGAAGGGCTTTTTGGTCCTTTCTCCTCCTTAAACACCCAATCCACGACTTAAAATATTAAAAGAGGCATTATTTACCCCTTCTCAGTCAGTTAACAACGTTTAATCTTCTCCCACTCTCAAGAACTAAAGCAAAGGTTTCTCCCAAGAATTCACCCTCTTAAGGTCTCAAATCCAAATCCCTTGAAGAAGTCAAGAAATTCAGGTATGTGGGATATTCATCAATGGGCTCCTTTCACCTATTGAGTCCCAAAGTTTTTCCCAAATTCTCAAGTTTAATTCTATTTTGATTTAGGGTTCCATTAAAAGTATAAATTCCATGATTCCTCCATGTAATTCTTAAATTCAACCATGAAATAGTTTTTCCTCATAAATTCAAGCATTCTTCCGTACTCTAATTATGATAACTTGTTATATTGATGAAATTGTTGGGTTCTTGAATCTAAGTCATGAAATTTTCTATCATGTCATTACATTGAAATCATCATATTTAATTATATTAGTTTCCATGCTGGTGGGTTATGAACACCCGAAATCTAGTTGATCTTGCATATTATAGTTTTCAAGATTTCAAGTTAATCATACCATGTTTATATCGTAAAGTTTATAACATTGTCATGTTGAGAATTATCAGTATTGAATCATGTTAAGTAATTACTAGTACCAATATCAGTTCAGTTGGGAGTGGAACTTAGCATCGAGCGAACCTAGGGATAAAGGCTCACCCGCCAGTAGAGAATTGAGACCTTTAGTAGAAGTACCTAAGTTCCAGAACTACGTAGCCAACGTAGGTTATGAGAGGTCACCCGCCAGTAGATAACAAACTCTCTCTTAGGGGTCACCCGCCAGTAGAGGACTGACACCCTAGTCTTTCGGGACATCAGCTTAGTAGATCCACACAACCAGTGTTGGTACCCATGGCAAGGTACTGAACCCTTCCAATTGGATTACAGATTGGACCCCGATTAGCTCAGATTGGGGCATGTCGATTAAATGTTGTCTCCCACGATATCAGTTCAGTATTTATATATATATCAGCTCAGGTTTGCATGACCAAGTGTCCATATATCAGCTATTCAGTCATACAGATTATTTCAGTATATGTTTACGCTTGGTCTTGTTTTTATTTTCATGTTCATGCTCAGTTTATATGTATATCAGACAATACACATCTCGCATACCAGTACATTCAAAGTACTGACTGCATACTCTCTTTTGCACTATGTTGTCTTACAATACAGGTTCGGACGCCCAATTTCCCTATCGCACTTAAACAGTCCGTGTGCCACCCAGCTACAGCATTGGTGAGTCCTCGTTAGTTGAGGACTAGTCATAATATTTATCATGCTTTCTAGTATTTCAGTTCATGTTTATAGTTCATGTTTATTTCAGTAGTCAGAGTTAGTTGGGAACCTGTCCCAACAACTCATTATGTCTAAAGGCTTTCAAACAGCTTGACAGTTAGTTATGCCTTCAGTTATATGATTCAGACTCCCTTGCTATTGATCAGATATTCAATTATTTTACTAAATAATTTCTGCCCAGAATTTTGTTTTACATATACTTTCGGTACCTTAAGGGTTATCTTAGGGTCACTTGTGACCTTAAGCACCATATTATGATTAGGGGTAATCTCCGGTCATGACAAGACATTTCTAAATAAATTAAGGAAGTCACCACCTAATTAGTCTACGGTAAATCAAGACACCTATTATAAACTAAAAAATTGAAAACAAATATTCATTTTATGGTCCACTTAACTTAAGTAATTCTAGAAAAGTGTTCTAATTTTTCTAAAGGGCAGGGGTTAAGCATCCTAAAGGATCCTTTAAGTACGGTTAACCGATCAAACTTAGGTTGATAAACTTTAAAGATATTATCGACTGTCTTTTATCTATTTAAAAAAAAGATTAATTTTGAGAAAAATAGTGGAGATTCAAAGTGATACATAAAATAATGCATGTCTACGAATATGTGAAAGTATATACATAGTGCGCATAAATGTGTTAAAATAGTGTATCGACATAAATAGAAAAAATGTGTATATTTTACATGAATAGGTGGATTTGAAATAAAATAACTAATAAGAAATAATAAAAGTTTATATTGGATAGAATAACAATGTATGCGTGATGTATACCTCTTTTAGATTGTCATATAACTTGAACCCCTATTCTTTGGAAGCATATTTGAAAAAAACCTGGACATGATTTTAACCCTTATGGATGCCTCGTAGTTTCTTTTAAAAAAATCTGAAACCAACATTTTAGCATGTATTCTCTATTATATAAAAGCCAACGAGAAGGACTAACACAGCATTAAAAGTTGTACAAAAGCTTATTTGATTTGTACATTATATTTGACCTTGAATATGATTTCTTTTCCTTTTTCTACTAACACGTGTACTGCCTCTTTTCCTAGCAAACCACGTGTATCCATTACATAGAAAATAAACGGCTATATCAAAACTCAATTTTCATACTAGTTCTCTACTGAGAAAATTTCTCTTTCTTCTTCACTCTCCAATGGTCTTTAATCCCTTGCCATGGCTAAAAGCAACAATTGCGGCTGTTCAATTCCCAGGTAGTGTCACTACTATGGCCTGCGAGATTCTATTGGTTTTGTTCAAGCAACGCTTGCGGTTGTTCATTCCCAGGTAATGTCACTGCTATGGCCTGTGGTATTCTGTTGATTTAGTTCATGTACATGTTGTTTTCTCAGTTTTATGAATTGGGTTTTTCTTATTTTGTAATTAGTTGTCAAGATCTCTTTTTTTGGATTGGGGGGCGGGGGGGCGGGGGGCGGGGGGTCATCATTTGGTGAAATTCTATGTTAAAAGATTGAATCTTTAAGAAAAAGCTAAGATTGATACTTTAAGACAACTGGATTTTTGAAATTTTAAATCTTAATGGTTTTTCCTTTTGTGAGCTTTGAATTTTAAGTTAAAAAGCATAACTTGTAGCCGGATACATGTAGATGGAAAATGACCTTTGAACCTCTCTCTTGTCATATGTTTGTTGCTCTACATAGTAATGTGAATACAGTAATAAAAGAAATTTATTTTGTCTGTTGTCCAATTCTTTTCTGTTTTCACTTCTTGGGTTTGTTATGCATTGTTTAGTATAATAATAATATGGAATGACCTTTGATATAGAATTGGGGATTCATACAACCGTCGAAGGTGTGGAAAGAGCAATTGTGAGAAGCGGAAAAACCATCAAAGAATGACAACATTACATATTTATCTATATATATATATACACACACACACGCGCTGGTTTATTTTGCTTTTAGAAAATATTAGAAAGTGAAGATTGACAAATCTTGTGCCATTAAAGTGAAAGAAAAAATTAATAAATAGCCAAGAGGGGTTGTTCGGTACTTCCCGTTTTTAGGTGTAAATTTCATATTAGATTGAATTTATTGTTCATGGATATGGATGAGTTAACTAACTTGATATTGTAAAGTACTCAGAGCTGCTTGCTACATGATTTACCAATGATTACTGATTACCAAATGTTTAATGGAACTTGAAGTGTATTGAGTCACTGTGTATTACAACTAATGAGAATGAATGGGTTGCTAAAAGTATTTTAACAGATCTTGATGATTTTGTGAAGATATTTTCGCGGTTGTATGCGGTTGGTCTGAAAGGTACAAAGATCAAAATGAAGTGGCTATGAAATCTGCTGAAGAGCACACCATAATATGTTGGGGTGGTCTGAAAAGTATACCAACTAAATTTCTCTCAAGTAGTATGAATCCTCTGGAGACAATAGCCAAGATGGAAAGACAAGGCTTCATCAAACCCCATCCTTGCCTTAGGGGAAAAACTTCATATGCAGAATGCAAGTTTTCTCTACTATGTTGAGTAAAAGTCTTCTTTCTGCCTATACGCTAAAGATAGAGGGCTCCTCTAATCTCTAATAGACATCAGATGCCGCTTCAACAACAACAACAACAAACCCAGTATATTCCCACATCGTGGGGTCTGGGGAGGGTAGAGTGTACGCAGTCCATACCACTACCTCTAAAGAAGTAGAGAGGCTGTTTCCGATAGACCCCCGGCTCAAGACAAAGGACAGTATATAAAAAAATGCATGGAACATGATAAAATAATATAGGTATGACATCCACCAACAATCTTGAACACTGTCAAACAAGGACACCAAAGCCCTCCTACCTACTGCTGACGACTCAACCACACACCTTAGCCCTCTATCCTAATGTTTTTCCTCCATACCTTCCATACCTTCCTATTCCTATCCTGGGTCATGTCCTTAATCAGCTGTAACTGCTCCATGTCACGTTTAATCACTTCCCTCCAGTATTTCTTCGATCTACCCCTACCCCGCTTGAAACTGTCCAAGGCCAATCTCTCACACCTACGAACCGGGGCATCCGTGCCTCTCCTCATCACATGGCCAAACCATCTCAACCTAACTTCCCGCAATTTATCCTCCACCGACATCACTCCCACCTTCTCTCGAATACTCTCATTCCTAACCCTGTCAGCCCTTGTAAAACCACACATCCAATGCAACATCCTCTTAGTTGAAAAATTAAGCACATTAGGATGCACAACTTTGCTCGACTGACAAATAATAGACTCACTTCTCAGTAAAGGTAGTCGAGTTAAAATTAAGATTTTGGGTGGGTAAGTTAATTCTGCTCTTTTTTACATTTTTCCAAGTCAAGACAGAGCTATGAGGGACTGGCTTCAAAAAGCAAAAATGCTAATAATGTTTTGATGTTGATATCATTTTCTCTCTAACAAATAATGAGTCAAGTGAATAATAATGTTTTTATTTGATTGGTTTTAATATCGTTTGTTAATTTTAAAGTTCTTTGTCTTCATTGCCAAATAAACCTTTCAGTACAGGAAAGATTAGTTTTCTAAACTATATTCACGACTCCACTTAGCAGTGTGTGAATGGAGCATTCCCAATTAATGAAGAAGATGGTAGCGTAATTCAATGCAGACTTTTATCTTGGTTCGATTGGTGAACTTTGTTATGTTATCAAGTTATTGGCTTACTATAGAATAGAAAATAGTTCCCACATATTTATTTGGTTTATAGTTCATAAGTTGTCGTCTAACAACAACAATAACATACCCATTATATTCCCACATAGTGAAGTTTGGGGAGGATAGAATTTATGCAGTCCATATAGTGTCCTACATTACTATAATTTTACAATTTAGATGCAGGTTTTCATTTATGGAATATTAATGTTGGTCATATTATTATTTATTGATTCAAGTAGCTAGATACTTGATCACTGGAATTTGGATCCTCAAAGATTGGCCTATACACAAAAAGACTTAGCGGCTACTTTACTCTTTGGAAGGGTTGAAGTTGAGGTTCCTACTCAATTTCAAGCATGGGGTTCAACAGCTCCTAAAAGTAGCTTGGAGGAAGCAATTTTTTTGTTGTTCGTACTTATGAGCAAAATGCTAAATGGTCAAATAGATTGGGATTCTGAAGTTATGAGGCATTTGACGTTCGCGCTGATAATTTCTAGCAACTTTGTGTCTGTTGCAGATCATATTGAGTAGGTTATTCTCGCAATTTATACCTGAGCAGAAAGGTGGTATCTACTTTCTCTTTGTTATAGTGCGCCTTGCACTACTTCAAGTTGCATACTACAGGCGTGTAAGGTGGTTACTTATTACTAGCAGCGAAAGTAGTTTGACTATTGTCATCAATATATTACCGTAGTGCTCATGGTTTTTGAGAGTATTGTGATTCATGAGCGACTTGAATTGTGTAAAACAGGTACGCTAGCTAGCCCTTTTAATTTATTCATTGGTTCATGCATTAGAGAGGGATAGACAGTTTTTGGTACATTTAATCACTTCGGACTGGACTCTGGAGAAATATTTGTCCATGTTTCCATATCTAGTGCTGGATAAGGTCTTTTGCAGAAAATTGTTAATAGAATCTCGATTTATCTTCAAAGAAATGGCAGATTACATTCTCTTGCAACATATTGGAGACATTGTGAAGTTTGTTCTTGATGTTTTTAAGGAAATTATTTTTTTCTTCATTTGAAGTTATTGACAGATGGATCCGATTTGTCACCAGAATTAGTGTTAAGGAACTAACTCTTAACATGTCCGATAATACTATTTATAAAATCCCTTCATATGTATTCAATTGTCCAACTTTGACACATTTGCAACTCTTCAACTGTATTTTTCTTTCTTGGCTTCCAAAATCTTGTAAGCCTCAATCTGTAAGAAATAACCTTTGTGTCAACCTCAGGTGGTTGTGTTATCAATGCCCCCTGGATTGATAATTTAAACTTGAAGTATTGTCGTGGCACTGAATGCCTGAATATTATTGCATCAAATCTAAAGCTCTTGTGTTACTCGATTGCTCGAACCACAAGGATTCGAGGATCGAGTTGATTGCTCAGGAGTTAACTCGAGGATACAATCATAAGGAATGGGTTTATTTCATATCCTGCTGTAGTTGAGTGATTACATCAACTATTAATAGAAAATAGAAGTTGATCAGTTATTAGTATTCTAACTAACTGAACAGTTGTAGCTAATAGACTCCACTAACTGCTCTTAACTAATTTCTGGAACTCAACTACTGTATCAACACTGCATTTAACTAACTTTTGAATTCTAATTTCCATTTCTATTTACGATAACAGTACTCCCCCCTAATACAAGATCTTTGTCCTACGACAAAAGATGGAAAATGAGTCTTTAACACAGTAAAAAATTCCCAGGTGGCTGCATCAGTAAGAAGACCAATCCATTTCACCAACACCTGAGCAACAGCTTTGTTGCCTTTCTTGATCATCCGTCTTTGCAAAACAGACTCAGGCTGAGGACAGTTTGGATTAGCCAAATCCCAGTAGGTGGGTAAGATATAGTGGTAGGTACTTCATAACACTTTTTCAACAAGGAAATATGAACCATAGGGTGGATTTTGACAGAAGTAGGTAACAACAGAGTGTAGGCCACAGGACCAACCCTTTTTATGATCTGAAATGGTCCATAATCCTTGGACGCCAGCTTATGATTAGAGTGTTGCGAGATAGTAGCTTGATTGTAGGGTTGTACCTTTGAAGTAGACCCAGTCTCCAACATCAAAATGTCTATCACTCCTATGTGAATCAGCCTGTTGTTTCATCCTCACTTGAACCCTGAGCAAGTGGTGCTTCAATAGTTGCAGCTTAAGCTCCCTATTAAGTAGTGTCGTGTCAACATCAGTAGAAGCTGATTCACCTAGTAGATAAGGAAGATGAAGAGGAGGAGGAGGACTATATAATGCCTTATAAGGAGTAGTCTGAATAGCCAAGTGAAAACAAGTATTATACCAATACTCGGCCATCGGTAAGCAGGCAGACAAATTAGAGGAATCATCACTACAGTAGCATCTTAAATAGGTCTCAAGACATTTGTTCAGCACCTCAGTTTGACCATCCGATTAAGGATGGTAGGCTGTGGAAGTATGCAGCAACACACCTTGAAGGCCTAAGAGTTCCTGCCAAAAGGAGCTGAGGAAAACATCCCTATCACTTGTAATAGCATCTGGTAGACCGTGTAACTTCACAATATTATCGAGGAACACCTAAGCGACATAGTGAGCTGTATAAGGATGTTTCAGGGGAAGAAAATGGCCATACTTGCTCAATCTGTCAACCACTACCAAAATGACCTCATATCCATGAGATTTGGGTAAACCATCAATGAAATCCATCCTAATTTGAGACCATACTATCTCAGGGATGGGTAAAGGTTGCAGTAAACTAAGGTAAGCAGTAAGATTTGATTTATTTTTCTGACATACGTCACACCTTTGAATGAATTCCTTCACTTCTATTCTCATGTTCTTCCAATAGAATAGAGTTAGTAACCTCTTGAGAGTAGCTTCCAATCCCGAATGACCTCCATGAGGACCAGCATGCCATAGAGTTATGATATCAGTTCTCAGACTCAGAACTTTACCAATCACTAATTTACCTTTCTTTCTTAATTGACCCTGTAACCAAGTGAATTATTTATGAGAAGAAGGGTCAACCTATAAGTCTCCAATTAGCTTCTTGAGCTCAGGATCAGTATGCCAACTGTCTATAATAGCATCAAACAGATCTGTATTGGTAGGAGAAATAATAAGAGCAAGTAACTCGGCACCAGTGACCCTTGAGAGGGCATCAACCACTTTATTTTCAACACCCTTTTTATACTCAATAGTGTAGTCAAATGGCATCAATTTAGTTAGCCATAACAATTGTGAATTTGTATGCAATTTTTGTTCCATTAAGAACTTCAATGCCTTTTGATCAATTCTGAGTACAATCTTCTGACCTAAAAGATACTGTGACCACTTAGTAACAGCCTGAACAATAGCAAGGAGTTCCCTATTATATACGAATAATACAGCATGTTTTGGAGACAAATCCTTGATAATAAAAGCTATAGGGTGATTTTCTTGCATCAATACAACACCAATACCATATCCGCTCGCATCAGTTTCCACAATAATTGGCTTGCTAGCATCAGGTAAAGCCAGGACAGAAGATTGAGTTAATGTATCTTTCAACTATACAAATGCATCATGAGCATCAGAATTCCATTTGAACCTCTCCTTCTTTGTCAAATTAGTAAGAGGCTTGCAGATAACTCCAAAACCTTGGATGAATCTCCTGTAATAACCAGTCAATCCTAAAAAAACCTCTTAACTGCTTCAATGTAGTAGGTTTAGGCCAATTCCTGACAGCCTGTATCTTCTGAGGGTCAATAGAAACACCTTCAGTAGTGATAAAATGACCAAGATACTCAATCCTATGAACACCAAAGAAGCACTTGCTTTTCTTAGCAAATAACTGATGCTCAACCATTTTCAAAAATATAGACTTCAGATGTACCACATGTTCTTCCATAGTTCTACTATAAATCAAAATATCATCAAATAAAACCAACAGATATTTCCTCAAAATCTTTTAAAATACAGAGTTCATCAACCCTTGAAAGGTTGCAGGGGTATTTGATAATCCAAAAGGCATGACTAAGTACTCAAAATATCCCGAATGAGTTCTAAAAACAATCTTAGGAACATCTTCTTTAGCCATCCTCAATTGATGATATCCTGACCTTAAATCAATTTTAGAGAAGACCTTGGATCCACCTAGCTCATCTAAAAAGTCCTTAACAATAGGGATTGGATACTTGTTTTTTACAGTAAACTTGTTCAAGCCCCCAATATAGCAACTGATAGCATTCTCTTTTGATAGGTTCACTCTTGTCAAAATTCTTTCAAAAACTGCTTGATATTCCCTTACATTTTCTGTCTGCTTAACCTTTTTAATCTCTTCCATGGGATCATCAAAATCAATCCCAAATCTCTCCACTAAAGCACCAACATACTCCTTCCAACTGATAGTTTATGAGTACTGTCTATACCTCATAAAAGAAATATGTCATTGGATTGCTTCACCCTCCAATTGTAATGATGCAATGTTAACCTTCTCATCAGCTGCAATATTCTCCATAGAGAAGAACTGCTCAATTTTGAACAACCAAGATCGAAGGTCATCCCTAGAAAATTTCAAGAAATCCATCCTTGGCCATCGCATGAAATGCGATTGTTGAAAATCCGAAGCAACATGAAAAGGAGAATTATTACCAAAATTAGGGCTCCTATCCTTTTTTCTGCGATTCCTCATTCCACTTTCATGGTCCTGTGTCTCTTTATGCACCAACGGAATGGTGTTCCCCCTATTTTCCCCCATCAATTGTTGTTTCAATTCCGTAACAGCATGATCCAAATTCTTCAATGATGAAACCTTGCCAACTAAATGTCCTACCTCTGTTACCAAGCTCTGCAGCATCTCACATAAATCCCCAATTTTTGCAGTAGCAGTTTCTGAAGTTGAGTCACCAGTTACTCTTGCTCCTTTCACCATTGTTGTCGAGGTTGAGTGGCTTTGATACCAATGTTACTCAATTGCAGGAACCATAAGGATTCGAGGATCGAGTTGATTGTCCAGGAGTTAACTCGAGGATACAATCATAGAAGAAGAAAAAGAAGAAGAAACAAAGAGAAAGATAGAGATAATTAAGAAAGAAGGAATGGGTTTATTTCATATCCTACTGTAGTTGAGTGATTACATCAACTATTAATAGAAAATAGAAGTTGATTAGTTATTCTAACTAACTGAATAGTTGTAGCTAACAGACTCCACTAACTGCTTTTAACTAATTTCTGGAACTCAACTACTGTACCAACACTGTATTTAACTAACTTTTAAATTCTAATTTGCATTTCTATTTACGATAACATCTTGATTGTTCAGAAATCGATATCTTAATCTACTTTGTCGAGTTGGATTTAGCTAGGGTTTTTAGACATGTGATCCTTTGGGTTTAAGTAAAGGAAGTTCATAGAGGGTATTTTTGGAATTTTCAGCATGAGTACAATCCTAGAGAAGCTGGGAGAATGTTGTTCTAGTTTGGAGGGGTTTGATATTGAGGATGGTGTTTGGAAATTGTGTTGTAGAGAGAGAAGATGCTACCTCTGATGCTTTCTTTCTTCTTTCTTTCCTTGCTCTACTACTTTCTGCTGCTCTCCGTAATTTCATTTTTAGTGGAGTAATTTTTTTTTTATTTTGTTGAGATGCTTGTGGAGGTCGATTTCGTTTGGGTAGTCTGCAGACAAGCAAAGATATTGGTTGTAGCTGGATTTAGGACTTTTTAATTGTTTTCTCTTATAAACCTTTAAACCACATCTGATTTTCTCTAGTACCCCTGCTCCTGCCCTTGCATCTCAAGGCATTAAGAATTGTTCTTTCCACGCCATCTTTTAGGACTTTATGGGACTTTACTGATGTGGAGCTCTAATCTTTAGGCCTTGCTCTAACTTCTATTGCCAGTCGAGTGCCAAGTCATCATGGTCATTATCATCATCATCCTAGAGCTCGTACTTCCCCATCTCTTGTAGTGGACTCAGGTATTATTTCTGTTACAGTTGATAATATCCTGTCAATCCTATGCTCATTTCCCTTTCTTTCATTGTTTCAACTTTAGGACAAAATGTGAACCAAAGGCAAAACATGAAAGGAGAATAGGATGAAGGACAATGTTGTTGTGTTGGTGAAACAAACTATCAAGTGTAACAGATGTTCCACCTTCATGTGTACTTAATGCATAATGTATATATAAAGCATGTGTTGTGCATTTAAATCGGGTTATAGTTTTCGGTTTATATGTCATAATGTTGACTTGTTTCATAGATGTCTAGAACTGTCTCATGGACCCCCTCATCCTTATTATTGACATTGTGGTTCCATGTTTTCTCTAACCTTTGGTACCAAAGTGCAGAACCTCAAGGGGTTGTTTGGTTCTCCGATAAGTTACATAGTGTTTAAGGTTGGGAGACTGTAATATGATGATTACTATGATTACTAGACTTAATTAATCTTGACGTTCATTATGTCACTTGTTTTTTCACCTTGGAACTTTAAAAATTATGATGTTTGTCTTACTTGGTCAGTATGTTGGATATATAATCAGTAATATATTACATCTTAATTATATATTTACGTTACAGCTAAGAGGCTCCCAGTAAAGACACTGATACTTTAGCGCATCCAAGAGAATGTATCACTTGCCATAAGATATTTTGGGTCAATATGTATATAAATGCAATGTTATCTGCAATATTACATATATTTCAATATTTTCCTGTATCAATCATATTAGCATGTAAATTTTTGCAATTAGCTTTATTTTTGCAATTAGCTTTATTTCTTTCCATGATACAATGCTTTGTTTTTGTTAAATTTCTTCACTACTATCATTTTGCAAAGAATTCAAAAATCAACAACCACTTGAAATATTAAATATTGGGCCCATGCTCAGCACGGGCCTTGCCCATCTAATAGCTTGAGAAAATTGAAGGAAAGGTGTCTTTTAAGTCTTGAATGAAGGATTGGTGACATTGACCAACAGATAGGGTCAAACATTATTAGATAGGGTCAAACATTATTAGAAAATTAGATCAAGTTAATTGTGGACTTGATTAATATTTTTAAAACTTTCTAATCTTTTCAAAAATACAAATCAACCCAACCCACACCCTATTTCATCCAAATCAACCTCTCTCCTCTCTCTCGAAGACTTCTCTCAACTCTCTTCCAACTAACAGTTCTGCAAAATTTCTCCCTTCAACCCCTGACGACTTCTACCTCCGACGATAAATAGTTGGGCTTTGAGTTCCCCTCTTCAATTCAATCAACCCGTCTCTCATCCCTTTCTCGACAACTTCTTTCAACTCTCTCCCAACTAACTGTTATGCAAATTTCTCAGTTCAATCCTCGGCGACTTCAACATCCGACTATAAATAGTTGGGCTTCGAGTTCCTTTTCGACTTCAATCGACATGACAGCCTTGCTCTCCGGCCACAACAGCTTCGAATTCTTCATCGGTCCTTTTCTTCTTTCACAAGTAAAAATTTATGGCCTTTTTAGTTTTGAAGAAAACGAGGAACTTGAGCCAACTTCTCTTATAGTATTGGTTAACAATTTTAATATTTGTTGCACTAATTTGAAATACGGTCTGAATAAAATTCTAATTTTTGGTATTTCTTCTCTTCTCTTTTCGAAGTGAATTATGATATTTTGTTGTTTGTTGCATTTTTTTGAAGTTTGATTTTTATTGTTTGTGTTTATAAAAATAAAAGGACAATTTGGTTTGATTTGTTCTGTTCTTGTTCTTGGTAAAAATGGCAAAATTGTTGTTTTTTGTTTAACAAAATCATGCTACTGTTTCCTCTGACAGATTACCCATCTGATGCAACATATTAACCATCTAATGCAATAGATTTATCATATGATGCAACAGATCAACCATTTGATGCACCAGAGGAACCATCAGATATAATTCTAATGCAACAGATTAAATATTTGATGTAACGGTTTTACCATATGTTGCAACAGATTAAGCATCGGATAAAAAATATGATGCAACTAATTAACCATCTGGTGCAATAGAAGAACCATCAGATTAATGATCTGATGCAGCAGATGAACCTCCTGTTGGATAAAATCCTACCAACTCTTCCTACAGGAAAAGTCTAAGACTTGATTTTTTCAACTGATCATTTATCTGTTGCGATAGACGACCCTATGTTGGAAGAAATCTAATTAATATTGACCATTGATAACTGTTCTAATAGATCACTCATGTGTTGCAACAGATATGTGACTTGTTGCACAGACCATTCATCTTTCTCAACAGATGAGTGATATGTTTTGTATTGTCGCAACATATTACTCAACTGTTGCTATGGATTATTTAACTGTTCCAACAGATCACTCATATGTTGCAACAGGTGATGTCACAACAGTTGTGTGATCTGTTGAACAGACCATTCATCTGTCTTAAAAGATGAGTGATATGTTTTGTATTGTTGTAATAGATTACTCATCCGTTGCAACAGTTTGGTTATATGCTGCAACAGATATACTACCTAGTGCAACAGATCATCGGTGATCTGTTGCAACTGTTATTTTACTGTTTTGCTTGTTTGATTTACTGTTATCCTTTTTTATCGATGCATTAATCAACAATAATATATTATTTTATTCTCCTATTAATTGTAGATAATATGGTTCCCAAAAGAACAGAAACTGAATCAAGTCCAAATAAAGGAACAAGTGAAGTAACTAGGATACATCCACCACTCTATGAGCTTGCTTTACAAGTGTTATCTCAATCGGGAGAAGAATATGATGAACACGGGGAGGAGGAATGTTTCAAAAGAGATGATGCAGATGCTAATAGCCCTTCCACCGAAGAGCTGGTCAAAGCCTTCAGCATTGATCGTTATCCTGTGAGAATGCAGTGCGATGGTACCACAGATTTAACGGGTGATTTCGTGGTTAAGTCATTCATGGAAAAATCTTTCGACGCCTTCAGAAAAATAATTCGAGAACAAAAATTGGATGCTTATTTCAGGGACAACTGCTTTGGGAAATATCTTGATTTATCGGAGGACAACAATGCTTGTTTCCAAATAAAAATGGTATATAAACTTTTCAAGCGTAGATTTATGTATGAAAACAAATATAAGATGGATGAGGTGTGGATAAATTACTGTGGCATGCCAGTTTGTTTTGGTTGGAAGGAGTTTGCCATAGTTACTGGACTAAAATGTTATCCTCCTTCTCAAGTTATACCTATTCTAACCCAAGAAAATGCCCCGCACACCCAAAAAAGGCAAAGGCAAGTCGTGTGATCGTGATGACCTGGTGTCCATTGTTGATCCAAGTTTTAAAAACAAAAATTTGATAAAAGCGTTGAAAGGTAAAGGACTTTCAAAGAAGCACAAGCAGTCATTGTGCTTGGTTTGGTTTGTACATAATATTCTTTGGGCGAGAAGCGTTAACAACAACATAAGCCTCGGTTTAATAAAGCTCTCT
>NC_061120.1:18331490-18362925 GCF_002878395.1 Capsicum annuum | reverse complement strand
ACTTATATATTGATGAAAGTTGTTTTGTTGCGGATTGTCTTTGAAATGATCTGAGCTAAGTCTGGGAGTACTCTTTAGCACCAAGTGGGAGGTATAAAGTGACCTTACTTCCCTAGAACTACGTTCCCCCGTAGGACGTGAGCCTGAGGCTGATATATATAGTGATCACTAGTGTTTTTGGATTGATATTGGAAGTCCTACTCCGATGGAAAAGATAGGACGGCTCTCCCCAACGTGGGTTGGAAGTTGGACTCCATGTGGCTCACATGGTTTATGTCGGTTATAGGATCTCCCAGTGTGTGTGTGTTTCCTTGTGTCTATGATGAACGGTGAAGTGATTTGAAAGTGGAATTATGAAAGTTATTCTTTCGAAAGATTGAAATGATATTTACATTATGAGAATTGATATTCTTGATGAACTGAAAGTGATTGAGAAATTATATGATGACTCACATGTGTTATTATACTTATTTCATCCTCTCATGATTATGATGATTTTCTTCGGGCTATGTGAGTCTTTCATACATCCTGCATATTTCTTATAAATATTTATGATGATGATGTTTATAAAACTGCATACACCCCCATATACTCGATTCCTTTCCATGGTACTGACCCACATCTTCGGATGTGGGCTGCATTTTCTCGAAATGTAGGTTCAGGTGCTCAGTTCCAGGTTCGATAGTGATTCTTCGAGCACGCTGTTCTACATCCTTTGTCGTGGTGAGTCCTCATGTTTCGAGGACATGATGTCTAATGTTGGTTTCACGGATTTGTTTACATTTGATAACTGAGTATGAGTCAGTTGGGGCACGTCTCAATGGCTCGCTGGTTTTATTGATTTTCTTATAGGCTTGTCAGACTAGTATAGATGTTGGGAGTTGACTAATAAGTTGTATTTTGTTATCGTTCTGAAATTTTTTTATTCTTGGATGATGATTACTCTGTTGATATTTGAGGGTTATTTATGGAAACCCCATTGATTCGTGTTGAACTGAATGAAAATGGCTCAAAGGGTTAGCTTGGGGCTACTCGTAGCCTCAAGCACCGTGTGACGCTCCGGAACCCGTTTTCGGGGCGTTACAAATAGGTTATCTATTTGATGCAACGTATGATATAACTGTTTTAACAAATGATTTATCTGATGCAACAGATATATTATCTGTCCAACTTAGTGTAAAAAAAACGGTTCCTGAAAAGAACTAATTATTAATAATAATAAAGCTGAAAAGTCATGACTTATCACAATATTAATTAAGTTGATTAAGTCATAAATTTTTACAATAATCAAGAATGTCAGTAATAAATGGAGGTGAACAGTTGTGCCTTTAAATCTGCTTTCTTAATTTATATAATTAAAAATTCAAAAAATTTGGATGTAATGAAGATAATATATTTTTTAAAATATATATATATATATATATATTATATGTTGCAACAGATATATTATATTATGCAACAGGTTATCTATTTGTTGCAAATCATGATATATCTGTTGTAACAGATGATTTATCTGATGCAACAGATATATTATCTGTTGTCCAACTCAGTGTAAAAAAAATGATTCCTGGAAAGAACTAATTATTAATAATAATAAAGCTGAAAAGTCATGACTTATTATAATATTGATTAATTTAATTAAGTCATAACTTTTTACAGTAATCAAGAATGTCATTAATAAATGGAGGTGAATAGTTGTGCCTTTAAATCTGCTTTATTAATTTATATAATTAAAAAGTTAGAAAATTTGGATGTCATGAAGATAATATATTTTTAAAAATATATATATATATTATATGTTGCAACAGATATATTATCTTATGTAACAGGTTATCTATTTGTTGCAACGGATGATATATCTGTTGTAATAATAATAAAGTTGAAAAGTCATGACTTACCATAATATTGATTAATTTAATTAAGTCATAACTTTTTAAAATAATCAAGAATATTATTAATAAATGGAGGTGAACAGTTGTGCCTTTAAATCTGCTTTATTAATTTATATAATTAAAAAGTCAAAAAATTTGAATGTCATGAAGATAATATATTTTTTAAAATATATATATATATATATATTATATGTTGCAACAGATATATTATCTTATGTAACAGGTTATCTATTTGTTGCAACGGATGATATATCTGTTATAACAGATAATTTATCTGATGCAACAAATATATTATCTGTTGTCCAACTCGATGTAAAAAAAAAATGGTTCCTAGAAAGAACTAATTATTAATAATAATCAAGCTAAAAAGTCATGACTTATCATAATATTGATTAATTTAATTAAGTCATAAGTTTTTACAGTAATCAAGAATGTCATTAATAAATGGAGGTGAACAGTTGGGCCTTTAAATCTGCTTTATTAATTTATATAATTAAAAAGCCAGAAAATTTGGATGTCATGAAGATAAATTATCTTTTAAAATATATATATATATATTATATGTTGCAACAGATATATTATCTGATGCAACAGGTTATCTATTTGTTGCAAATCATGATATATCTATTGTAATAGATGATTTATCTGATGCAATAGATATATTATCTGTTGTCCAAAACAGTGTAAAAAAAACGGTTCCTGAAAAGAACTAATTATTAATAATAATAAAGCTGAAAAGTCATGACTTATCATAATATTGATTAATTTAATTAAGTCATAACTTTTTACAGTAATCAAGAATGTCATTAATAAATGGAGGTGAACAGTTGCGATTCTTTGCCTAACTCATTCAAGTTCAATCCTCTATAAATAGGTCCCTCCTTACTTAATCTTTCGTTCTACTACACACTATTTATTCCTCGCTCTTGTTACACCTTCAACTTCTTTCTCTTCAAGGAGTTGATAGCTTTTTCCTGTTTTTAGTAAGTTTTTTTCTTAATTTTTGTGCAAATATACGTTGTATTACATTACATTCGAATTCTTTCTTTTCTTTACTTTTGTGTTTACGTGTGTGTTTTGTCAACTTATGTGTTTTTTAGATATGGTTGATCATGTGTGGGATATCGTTATTTTACGAGACGTCATGAGGGAACTGTAGAAGGAGGTTCATGACCTGCATTGGGAGTTGGCCGCCGTCAGAGTAAGGATGCTACGGGAGATCCGCAGGCTCCGGAGGGCGCTGCTGCTGCCCTTTGAATATTGGTCGGCTGGCCATACAAATAATAATGATGTTAATAATGATGATAATAATAATTAAGCTTTTTTCTGTTATCTATCTATTTTTTTTGTTTGTTTTATAAAAAATTATGTTTGATGCACGACTTTTTATTTCTTATTTAATTTTCGTGTTGTCTATTTCTATTTCTTAACGAATGACATGTCTACAATTAAGGAATAATTTGACTCCTGTATCAATAGCAAGAACATATGAGTTATCTGTTAGTTTAGTTTTTGTGTGTGACAGGAGCTGTATCTGAATTTTATTGTTCGAAACATATTAGTAATCTGATGAAACAGATTATTTATCTATTGAAATAGATTACTAATCTGGTGCAACAGAATACCCATCTATTCAATTCATATTACGGGCACCTAAAACCCTAAACATGAATCCATCCAACATGAGTCTACTGTTACAACAGAACATTTATCTGTTGCCGCAGATAATGAATCTGTTTAAACAGATTGCTCTTGTATTGTATTCATGTTCGCGTGCAAGCTATTGTTGAAAAAACAACACACTAGCAGTTACCCAGATTCAACTAAAAAGCATAATCTGACTTACCTAAGTCTCCTCTCAAGTAAATTCCAAAGTTGAAGGTGATTTAAAAAACAAAATTTGACATAAGAATTTGGTCAAAGAACAGCAGTTGGGGTAACAACAACAACAATAATGGTCAACAAGAAGAATATGAAGATGATAATGAAGTATAAGATGATGATAATGAATCAGAAGATAATGAATAAAGCAACAGCAATAATGAACAACAAATATCGCGAAGAGATAGAAAATAACAACGGATGAGGAGAGAAAAAAGGCACCTTTTTTCCCTTCGTTCCCCGTTATATATTAACTAACATTTGGATCAAAGTGTAAATTTAAAAACTTGTGGGTCATTTTCAAACTTTCCCAACTTTCTTAATCCATAATAAAGTAATTGTCACCTCCACCTAATAATTAAGAATTGTATCACCTACACCTCATTTTAAAACTCTTTTGTAACCGGTGATCCAAACCCCCTAGTAGCTTACATGTTAAATACTTAAAATCTGCATTTTGTACTAGAAAAAACTTGAAAGAATTGTTAGAAAACAAACCAATTTTGCAAACAAAGGATTTTTCAACTTATATGGAACGCATTAAAATAAATTTGTTAAAAAAGAAGAATGTTGGCATATTCTGGGGATTTGAGATAACCAAACTTGTTTTAGACTAAAATTTGCTATCAAGTTCTAAAAAAGAAACTATGTTCTTACTTGTGAAAATTCTACCCTTTAATTATACTAATCACACATCTAAGCCAAGTGAAATCAATATCTAAAATAAAAGGATGGAGAGGGTAACGAATAAATTTGCCATCAATTTTAATAAGCTTATATAAGTTCAAACACAAGCAATCAAGACACAAATTTCAAACAACAATGTGCAAAATATAAATTAATGAAAGATAATCTATCATGTGTATACAAAGAAAAATAAAGCTTGAAGGAAGGGAAGAAGCACTAGACTACTAGCGGATTTGCCTTAAGAGTATGAAATATGATTCCTTGCTCGGATGAAGGATAACGTCGAGTCTCATTTTGAAACTCCATTAGCGAGAGTTTTGAATTAAGACTCCATTTACTCTGAAATGTACATGTAAAGCAAAAGAGAAATAAAGATTAGATACGGAAGTAATATAGCTGGTGGAATCAATTATCAGATGTATGTTTATTTGACACTCAAAATCTTTAATGAACCAAAACTGAAAGGATCCAAAATAGTAGATCAAAGCATTCAATAGATTCTCAAAATATGAAACTCTTAGGTGGATCAATATGGACAATTGCATGCACATGAACTAATAAATCTCATCATAAAACTTCAAACTATTATATCTTAACAAGAGGCTAACGGTTAAAGAATGTAAACAAAGTCTACCCCAACATAACATTTGTCAAGATATTTCCCGAAGGAGATGATTTTTAAGGCATACCAAATGTATCAAGCATAGAAATTATTGAAGAGCCAACTAAATTTTGAGATGCCATCCATTCAAGACTTCTCAGTGAATGTTCTTGAACATATATAATTAGATTAGTACTACTAGAATCTTACCCAAACCCAAAAATATCGGCGGCAAAATAGAGAATTTCTAATACCATGGTCTCACTATACTTGAACTAAAAAAGTACATATTTCGTGTATAGTATTCTGTCTAGCAAGAAGGAGAGCCTTGGAGTAACTGGTAAAGTTATTGTCATGTGACCAGGAGGTCACGGGTTCAAGCCTTGGAAACAGCCTCTAGCAGAAATGCATGGTAAGATTGCGTACGATACACCCTTGTGGTGGGACCCTTCCCCGAACACCGCGCATAGCAAACAATAAACTAACACGTAGTCATATTTTATCTTAAGTGGACATCTAAATTGAGATTTCTAAGTTAACAAAATGTATTCAGTATTCTAAAGCACCACAATAGGCATATAGTAAAAGACGAAATATTGTTATAAACAAGTGTCCTAGAAATATCAAACAAACACAAAACCATGAAAGACGAACAAGAAACATAGGGAACAACTAATTTAGTATTAGTGAACAACCAAAGCCGATCATAGCTTCAAAATACTAAATCATAAGCATATTTTAAGGAAGTATTAGAGTCAGAAGGACAAAAATCAACACAAAATCGACCAAGGCAAAAGTTAAAAATCGGGGAGACTTTTAATTACTCCAAAAATACTAAAAACTGAAGTTTAAAGCTTTCTTAATGAAGAGGGAAACTAACAGCTAATTCGAAAAGTTTTGGAGTAAAGAGGTGGCTGAAAAGCTTTTTCAAGACCAAAGAGATGACCAAAACAGAAAGGAATTCCGCTCAGTCGAGAAACAAAATAGAGTAAAGCAAACAAGTATATTTTTTAGCGTGAAAAGGAGTAATAGCTTTCTGAGTTGTAGGAGCAATGGCTGCCAAAAAATGTCCTTAAATGGATTATGATCGCAAGTATCTATAAAGAGAAATTAGAATTCTTCAACTTTTGAGAAAACTTCTTGAATTCAAAATTTAAATTCTTGAAAGGCTCGATTGCAGGTGATAATGATGAAATCCGAAAATAAAAAGATGGATTTTTTCCCTTTCAATTGACGTGAAGGAAGAAAGAAACGGTTTTGAGGTGGAGGATTTGGACCCGTCGTTTGAAAAGGTAATGACCTCAAAATTCAAAGGTCTTTCGATTTTCTCCGCTTCTCCTAGATGAAAGTGATACAAAAGAGCTTTTGTAGCTTTGATTTGAGAAGACAAAAGGTTATGGAGAGAGAAAAGTGAAGTGACGGGGTAAGAAAAGAGAAAAAAGTGAAGGGGAAAGGCTAAGACCATCGAAATTCGCCATTATCCAGTGGTCTGGGGGTTGGTCGATGTTTGCTGAGAGTGAGAGAAGAGGGTTGATGTTTTGGTAGAAGTAGAGCATAGAAGTGAAGGAGTATTAGGCATTAAGGGACTGATTTAGGCTGCATTAGTGATTTTTAACATTCACAGATCTGAATCTGAATGCACATCTGAATGATTAAGATGTTGTCTTTGGATTTGAAATTGAATGATTAAAATTGTTTGTTTTTCAACAATGTACAAAAAAAAATTATTTGTGTATATAATAAAATAAAAAAATATAATTCAAATAAAAAGCTAATTATATATCAAAAAAGTATGTAATTTAATACAACAAAATTATTATTTGATTTGAAAAAAATATTTATGTTTGTTAGTGATAATAAAGATGGTTTATAATGATGGTTGCAGTGACAATGATTGATGTTAATAATTAGTAATATTGGTGGTGATAGTTTTGACGGTTGGTATTGTAGTGATTGTTATGATGGTGGCGGTTGATAGTAGTGGTGGTGGTGGTGATGTGACGTTGCTTGATGTTAGTAGTTGGAGGTGTTGATTGTGATGGCTGAAAAAGGAATGTATGATGGTTTGACAATGTGTTGGTGCTAGTTGGAGATGTTGTTAATTGTGATGGTGGAGATGGTTGTTAGTAAAGATGGTTGAAGTGATAGTAGAAGTGATGTTACTAGTGACAATTGTGGTGGCGGCCAAAGAATGTGTGGAGGTTATGATGTATTAGTGGTATTTAGCGGTGGTGCTAATTGTGATAAATGAGTTGGTCGATAGTAGAGATTGACCGATAATGGTTGATGATGGTGGTGCTGTTGACGGCGGTGGTGGCGGTAAATATAAGTAGAGTAATAGAGGTAGTAGGTGTGGTAGCGGTTGATAATAGTGGTTGGTAGTGATATTAGTTGTCGATAGTGGTTGTGATGGTGGAGGTGGTTAGTAGTGGTGGTGGTGGTTAACAATAGTGGCGGTGGCAGAGTTGGTTAGTGATGGTGATTGATGATTATGAATAAAGTGATGGTGAATATTATCCAACACCAAAATTCCTCTTCAGACCTGTTAAGACTTGATTCTAGATCTGAATGATTAAGACCTATTCAGACTTATTAAGAGCTGAAATCTTAATAAAAAATAAATGCATTTAATGGTCTGAAGTCTGAACCATTCAGATTCAGACCTCCATTAAGTGCAAACAAATGAGCCCTTAGTTAGGAGTGAATTTGGGTCGGGTCAGGTTTTAGCATTGGTTGGACAGGATGGTTAGGTTGATTAGGTTTAGGTAAATTAGATATAAAATTGGCCCAAGTGTTGAAGTATCTTGGGGGCTTTACCTTTTTCATTTAGGTGTACGCACTTCACGGTGTTTAGGTATATGCGTTTTCTGCATATACCTCACTTTATTGAGTTCAAACGTTATACTAAATAGGATATTTGTTTAAATAATAAAGATGAATAGAATAATTAAATTCAACATTTTTTGGAAAATTTATTTAATTAAACCTAACATTTACCAAAAAAAATTCTCAAAGCCAATGGACATTCATTTTCCACCTGTAAACTGCAACAAAACAATATGATGATAGAGACATCAAAACAATATAATTAAATCTAGCTTTTACACAAAATTTTCTCAAAGCCTTCTGACACTCATCTAGCACCTGTAAACTATAACAAAATAATACGACAATAGAGATATCAATATAATACAACTAAACTTTACCTTTACACAAAGATATAAAAATAATACAATTAAGCCTAATCTTTACCTAAAAAATTTCTCAAAGTCGACCGACATTCATCTACAACATTTAAATTCATCTACGGCCTTTAAACTACAACAAAATAATACAATAGTGATCACAAAACTTCAGTTTTGATGGAAATAATTCTTGTATGAGCGAAAATTTTGACACTAAAGAATGACTTGAATGAAAACAAAGAAGATATATATATATATATATATATATATATTACTTTTTCTAGATTTTTATTAAGTTCTAATAGTAGTAATATTATAATATTATTTTATTTTATTATTGTGGAGTCTGCTTTTCCCTGGGGTTAATGATCTGATAATTCTTTGGGATTTGATTAAATTTGTGCCGTTTTTTGTAATATTGCTAGGTAGAGTTGATCATTTATAGGGATGTCATTTATGAGAGCGTTATTTCCTTAAGTTGACTAATTTCTTTACATATTTCTTTTAATTCTTTTTCTATGTTATTTATACTAAGAAAATTTATATCCTTATTTTTTATTACTTTAATTTTTCTTTCTAGTTCTATTTGTTGATTTTTTAGGAAATCAAAGTTCTGTTCTATTTTATCTAACAGTTTCTTTTGTTTAATTTGCAGGTTTTTCAATACTTCTAGAGTCTTTAGTATTTTACTGTCTTCTCTTTGTACTGCTTCTCCTAGATTTATTATGAGATCTGTAATAGTATTTAGTTGAGAATCTTCCTCATGAAAAATATGTTCTCTGTTACCAAAATTACATTTAATTAATGAATCATCTTTTATTCGTCTGTGTCTCTTTTCTGCTTTTAATTGCAAATCTAGATATTCTATTTTCTTGAAGAAATCTATTGTAATGTTCTTATCCTAGCCAAAAAATCTCTCTGTTGCATTCTTCTCTAATTGATTTTATTCTAATATTTCAATAATTTATACAATATCCAATCCGTTCTAATTTATTTTTTAGCAGGATTAAGTGGTCTACACAGCCTAAAAGTTTTTCGTGATCTAAAAATATAATTGCTTTTGGTAAATCTACTGATTCTACTACTCTTATTTCTTCTATTAAATTTTATTCTTTTTTTAGAATTTTGTTTAAATGTTTTAAGTTTTTATATAAGTAATTGTATGGTCTTTGAACTTGTCTAGCAAACGGATGTGTTTTCATGTACTTTTACTTATTTTTATTCTAAAGGAGTATTTACTATGTTACACCGTTTATTTAGATAACTTATCCTTCTATTGTAATATTCTATGTCGCTTCTAATTCTATGTAATTCTCATGTTATTTCACTTAAGTATTCTTGAATGATTCTAATTGTGATGTTTCTAGAGTTGCTAATAATTTCAAATAGTTACTCAAGACTATTTCTAGTTCTACTTTGTCTGCCCTGCTTTTTATTTCTTCATTTAAATACCAATATCTTAATCGTAAATTGTTAGCAAAAGGATGTCTTTTCATTAAATATTGTTTCTAGACTTAAGGTGCTTTATCAATTCGTACTCTAGGCCAGATATTATAGTGATTAGATTATCTAGTTTTCTCAAATCTTCTTTTGTACTATTTAATTAGTCTTTTATATTTTAAGTATAAATTATACAAATTATTCTCGATTTCTTTCAACGATCTTGTATTTCTATGAGGTGTTCTCATTAGGCCAAATAAAAAGGATACTTTACCCTTAGTTCGTCTGTAATGTAAAATATTTGGGTTTTGACTTCAGATAATCTATTATCTACTTGGTGTAGTTCTATCCAAACTTCTTCTCTTGATTCGGGAGAGATCTCAAATAATCTAATAAGTAACTGTCTTTATTTTATTAAGATGTGATATAAGTTTATATATTCTTTCTTTATATTTCTATTATACCAGTAATATTCTGAAGTTAATATTATTAGTTTTTCGTAGGGTCTTGATTTTCTTTTCTCAGTTCTTGATATCATATATAATAAAATCTCCTAGAATGTTAGGGCTCTGATACCAATAAAAAATAAATAATAATAATAAACAGAGATAACAATAACAAACAGATAATAATAAAAAGAGTAGACAAAATTGGAACAAGAAACAAATAATTAAAGCAGATAAGCAGGTATGAGAAATAAAAGCAGAGTTAAATCGGATGTTTTATAATATGGTGTAAATCCTACTCAGTACTCCATTCTTCGTTGTCCTTATCCTAGTGTAAGCGGACAAGTTATAAAGACCAAAGTATATTTTCTCCCAACAAAATAAATTATTTTTTGCATTTTGATATTTTGATTTTTTTTATTTACACCCTGTTCATCTCTTTCTCTTCAATTTTAGGTATTTAGCAATGGCTTCTTTAATCACACTCTGGGATGACACAACATTCCTTTCAAATCGTTATTGGACTTTTTAAATTCCGTAATAATTTATAGATTAATCCATCATTCTTGCTAAACACTGAGAGAATACCCATATACTAAGGGTATATTTATAAGTAAATTACACATTTTTACAAGATCGAAAAACTGGCGGTAATCCACATGGCTATCCAGATCTATAATAAAAAACACATTACTTCTATAAGATCGGAAAGCTAGCGATAATCCGTACGACTATTAGATTTATAATATTTAAAACACATCTTGAAGAAAATATTAACTTGATATAATTCAACATAATTTACAAATTAGGAAGAAAAATACAATGATCTTACGTAACGACTACTTACATGTCTTAAGGAAGAAGTGAGATTTCCTTTTCGGGAGTCCCCTGAAAGCTAACAACTACCGGAATGAAGAAATAAAATATTAATATACACTACACACACTCTTTTTTTTAACAAACTAAGAAACTTTATGAACTTTAGAAGACTATTTTTCTCACTCTTGATTTTTCTCTCACTTCTCTCTAGCTATATGTCTTTAAGTCATCCATAAGGTGGTATTTATAGGCATTAGTGGACTTCAAATCCTTACTTCAATATGCTTGATAAAAACTTTGGCAAGTTGAGTGGGCCCCATGGTCACATGGCTATGTTTTCATTTTAACTTCTCTCCGTCCATTTGTTTCCTATTTATTCATCTGTTATATCATTACATACGTCTCATATTTTGTCTTTTTGTAGATATCGTCATTACTTACGTATTCAAATTGTGTAACACTTCTGAGTCAAAATCCATTCCTGAATCATCGTCTGCATTTGGGTCTTGGGAGGACTATTTTTCTCACTCTTGATTTTACTCTCACTTCTCTTTAGCTATATGTCTTTAAGTCATCCATAAGGTGGTATTTATAGGCATTTGTGAACTTCAAATCCTTACTTCAATGTGCTTGATAAAAACTTTGGCAAGTTGAGTGGGCCCCATGGTCACATGGCTATGTTTCTACTATAACTCCCCCCGTCCATTTGTTTTCTATTTATTCATCTGTTATATCATTACATACATCTCATATTTTGTCTTTTTGTAGATATCGTCATTGCTTACGTATTCAAATTGTGTAACGATTCTGAGTCAAAATCCATTCTTGAATCATCGTCTGCATTTGGGTCTTAAGCGAATTGATCCATGGCCGAATGTAGTCTCGATCATACTCGTCACTGTCTCCATCTGATAGTCCCAGTCTTGTTCTCATTCTGGATGATCTTATTTCTTCTCTTGGAATTCTGGATCTTGGCTACGACGGTTCTGGATTCATTGCTATTTCTTTGGGCAGTTGTTCTACTAACAATTTTTTTATTGAATCTACTACTATTTTTTCTATATTTCTTTTTTTTATTGCTCTTTTTTCTTAAGGAAAAAACTTTCTTAGTCTTGGAAGAGCTTCCTTAGTCTGTTGTCTGGGTACCTGTGGTCTTGAAACTGGCTGGGAGTATTCTCCCTACACTTTTTGGCAAAGTGTCAGCCATCAACAGATTTGATGAGTCTTTACCAGCTACCGTTTGAGCTGGACCAGCTTTATCATTACCCGATACAGTAGGTCTTTCTGCATTCATTGGGGAATGCACACCCATTAACGGATTTAAGAAGTATTTACCAGCTACCGTTTGAGATGGACTAGTTGTATCTTTACCCGATATAGTAGGTCTTTCCAGTTTTGAATAAGTTGGAGAACTTTTTGGGATTATTAGAGTCTCAAATTTTTTTTTTTGAGTCTGTTTTAATAATTCATAATGAAAAATATTTATACGATCTTATAAAATACTTATGTGTTCCGACATTTGTCCCTTTTCATTTATAAGATTCTCATTGTCTTGTCTTAAAATTTTATTGGCGTGATTTATTCTTTTAAAAGCTTCAGTCATGAAGGAACGATGATCACAAAATATAATTTTATTTATTTTTTTTAATATTATATTAGGGAACTGCTTTTATATCTAGTCTAAGAGCTGGAGTAATATAATAATTTGGCCCTAGATTTTTGCGGGCATAATATACTGCCTCTGTTAGATTATTAAAGTCTTTATAGAGAGAGGTTGTATAATCTTTTACCGAATCCATTACCTCTATCCATGTCTGAAATACTCCCTGTGTCTTTCCCCTAAGAACAACATAAAATTTAGATCTGTAAGTGTTGTTTTTTTCAGAAAAATAATAGCTTAAAGCATTTAGAACTAAAATGAAATATCTAGTGTCTCTAGGTGTCCTGTTGTAAGAAATTCATAAATTATTGATAAGGCAGATCTGTGGTTTGTCCACCCTTACATCTGTTCTAAGTTTGAAAGTTAAATTGAATGGCTCATAACTAATGAGATTGTGAGGTCCGAAGATCATCCTTTCCAATTTTGGATGTTCTAACATTGTTAGTGGCATGTAATGAGTATTGCTTAGTAGTTTCTTTAAGTAGTCTTGAGAGGGTGAGGTTTCTGCCTTTCCCTTGTCTTTGCCTGTATACATACTGAAACAAAAATTGTTAGTTGTTTTCTTTTATTAGTCTACTTAGGTTGTTATATTTTCCTTTAATATGTTCTAAAACAATGTTGTAAATGGAACTGGCATCAAGGAAATTTAACCACCTCCTTTTACTACTATTCTTCTCTTTTATTTTTTGATAGAATTTTACTATAGCCTCTCAGTTTGTTCTTACTAATATTTCAGGCTTATTTAATATATAAAGTTTAAAACTATTTAAATCGTAAATTACTGCTAGAGTTTCTACATCTACGCTATTTAGATTGCCTGTTTCTTTATATTTTCCACTTGCATAAGCACAAAGTTTTTCTTGTTTCTTCTCGCTGTATTTATTGGGTTTTGCCTTTAATATTGCTCCCCATCCTTGAAGGCTTCCATCTATCTCGACTATTAAATAGTCCATTTCTAATGGTAATGTTAAGTCTGGGATATCTTATATTATGTGCTTAAGTTGTTGGATTAATTTTATGTCTTTCGCATTAAAAGTCTTTTGTCCTGTTGATCCTGTTTTAGAATATAACGGTCCTGCTACTTTTTCTAAATCTTTAATAAAAGCTCTAGCATAATTTGATAATCCTAAAAAATTTTATAAATCTTTAGTCTTGTCTAATCTATCTAGCATTTCTAAGACTTTTTTAGCTATGTGCGGTTAAATTTTTATTCGTCCATCTCCAATAACTACTACTAAAAAATTAATACTATTTTGACATAATTTCATTTTCTTTCTACTTATTATTATTCTATTATCTACAAATAATTTAAAAACTTGTTGTAAATGTCCTAAATGTTCTCTCATATTATGACTACATTATTACTACAGACTAGAATATCATCTACATAAACCAATACAAATTTTTTATGGTCTCCAAAAATACTATTCATTTTTCTTTGGAAAATTGGAGGAGATGTCTTTAGTCCGAATGGCATAACCAGTCACTTAAAATGTCCTTCTGTACATGTAAAGGTTGTATATTCTATACTCTCTTCATGCATCTTAATCTGCCAATATCCGAATTTACAATCAAATTTGCTAAATATTTTTCTTCTTTGTATTCTGTTTATTAATTCTGTTTTGTCTGGTAACTTATACCCATCCATTACAGTATTATCATTTAACTCTTGTAATTTATTACCATTATAGCTTTTCCTCTCGCTATTCCACTATGGTTTCTTACTATGAAAGTTGTTGATCAATGTCTTGATTTGGATCTTCTAATTATCCCTAATTCTAGTGGCTCTTTTATTTGTATTTCAAAGTCTTTAAGATCTTCATTTGTAGCTTCTATAGATGTTTTTTTTTATAGTATATTCTGAATTAATTATTTCTAATTTACAAGTAATTCAATTGGAGTCCCAATGTTGCAAGGGTTTTTCTCCAATTATCTCTAGTTTGTTTAGGATTTGTATTATTTTATCTAGGTCTTTCTGGTCTTTGATTACCCCTATCTATTGTATACCTTTCCCAAAATTGTATAATTCTGTATCTGGTTCTATTAATGTGTAATCTTTTTCTAGTTCTTCTACTGTTAATAGATCTTGTAATTCCTCATACATTATTACATTTTTATTATCATTACAAGTACAATTTTCTCCTTTATCACATTTTAGAGTTTTTTCTGATTTTATTTGATCATTTGAGCTTTCATTCTTTCTTTTATCTTATCTTTAAGGAAACGATATTTAGTTAGCAGGGGTTGTGCCTGTACTGGTGAGTGGGTGATATTACTAGTGAATATTACCCAATTTTTTGTAACAAAACATCTGTCATTATTTTGCATCATAAAATCTAATCCTAAGACAAAGTCTGCTTTTATGTTTAAATCTCTAACTAGTATTTCACTAAGTGTATATGATGGTTGGTAGAATATTTCACAAGTATTAATAAAACTTACCTTTGCTTTTGGTATATAGTCAGTATAGGTATTATAGGTCCCATCCATTTGCATGGATTGTTGAGGTTTTGATAATTTTTTAATTAATTTTATGGTAAAATTCTACTATTTAAAATGCTTTTTGTACATCTTGAATCAACTATAGCTAATGTTTCGAACTCATAATCTTGAAATTTTATTCTTGCTAAAACTTTGACTGTACTTATCTTCTTTTCTTCATTACATACCATTCCTTCAAATGATAACTTCATTGATTTTTTCTGTTTAACTTTATTATTTTCAACAGATGTATTTAATAAGTCTATGTATTTAATAATTCTATCTCTACTAAATCTTCTTCTCTGATTATCTCTTTACTGTATACTCTTATCTCTAATCTTTTTAGTCTTTCTTCTAATTCCAATATCTTGTCTTCTGTTGTTCTGGTTATTGGTTCCTTCGTGTAGAAATTATTTAAATTATTTGTTGATTTTGGAATCTCTAGGATTTCTGAGGTTTTTCCTATGCATTTTATGCATCCTTCCTTATAACATTTCCTACATTTTGCCCTTTTGTTTTTACTTGGAAATCATTTACAAAAACAACACTGGTTACTATCTAATCCTTTTCCTTCCTCAAATTCTTGTTCACATTCTTCTATGAAATTTACTAAATCATGATAGTCTGAGTTCGTCTTTTCTAATCCCATTTCATTTATAAACTCTTTTTCTCCAGAATCTGAAGAATCAGATTTATCTTTTTCTTCTTCAAACAATTCCATACTCCTGATGGAGTATATACTTTCATTATCTGACATATATTCATCTATATTTATCAGACTTTCATTTACATCTTCTATTAATTGTGCATTCCTGGATCTACTATTATTTTTTTAGACAAGTATTTGCTAACTGCTCTATACTCCCGCAGGTAAAGCATTCTAATCTATTTTTGTAGGTTCTACTGGTGTTATATTTTCTTACATGTTTATTCTTATCAAGGTATGGCTTTCTTGCGTTTGATCTTCTTAAGTAATATTTCTTCCTAGGGCGATAGTCTTTACTATATGCCTTTTTATATTTTTTTATTTTTATAATCTTGGTCATAATGTTGTGTAGTATATATGTTTTTACAAAATTTTGTATCACTTCTTTTTAATTATTTTTGTATCTGTATATTTGTATATTTTTCTTGTAATATATCCATTACATGTTGTATTCTTTGTCCTATTGACCATTGGTTGTTTGGGTTTTGTATTACTCATTCTTTTTTGGACCATTTTTCTTCTCTCTCTCTTCCTAGAGCCCTTGGTAATTTTTAAATAATCTAGCTCCTAGAGTCTGATCAAACGAGTTTCCACTAATTGTACAATAATAAAAGTAGTTATTTAGAAATTTTTTAATCCTTGACCAATTATTAATACTTAGTTGTTCTAAATTTATTAGGGTTTTTGGTTGCAATACTACTAATCCACTATTGGGATCTTCTCCTGTTAGTAGAGTATGTACTTTGTTTCAAAATTGTATGGATTTGAACCTAGTTCTATTAATTCCTGAAAATCTTGTGGGAATAATGTCTTATATGTTTTCCAAAGTGCTTTAGTACTTTCTCCTAGAAATGTTTCTAAATATCTATGTATAATTTCTGCATCTGGTTCTTGATTCCCCTGTATATGTTGTATGTAGTCTGCTACAACTATATTTTTTCATATGTCTATTATATTATTCCATGCCTGAGGATCATGAGCTGATAAGTTTAAATTTTTTTCTTTATTACCACCTTCTTGTAATCTAATGGGTTCTTTTATTGACATTCTTTTTCCTCTAGGCTTTATGTTTTGTTCAACTTAAGTGTCTAGGTTTATTCTAAATATCCTATATCTTGGTAAATTTTCTGTTGTTATATTTACTCTTTGCATTCCAATTGTTCTCTGGAAAGGGCTTGCAGTACTTGCCGCACTTTCCATAAATTCTTTTATACTTTCATCTATACTATAAATCGATTCTGAGTCTTCGTATTTTTGTTCTTTTTTATGTGTATAACCATAATTATCTGTTCTTAGCTCACAATTTACAAAATGTTTTTTAGCTTTGGCGAGATTAAGATTTTCCATTTTATAGCCTATACATTTGAACTTTCTGTCGTTATTTATTTCGTATAGGGCATCTACTTTTATTATAGCTTTATTCACTTCAAAGTCTTCTTCTACTATTTCTTTATTCATAAAATTAGTATTTTCACACTCTTCAATTTCTTCATCAGTTTCTTTTTCATTTGTATATTGGTAGTCTGTGAATCTTACTAAAGTTTCTCCTTTAGCGTTTAAATACATTAAATGATCGGTTCGCTTTTGTATTTCTTTCTTAGTAAATTTTCTAAGTTCCGTTCTAGTCCTGCATAGTCTTCGGAATTTATCTTTAGGGGTTTCATTAATTTAATACATTTATTTCCCATTAAACTTACTACATCATCTATTCTTAGTCTAAATTTTGTACTACTATTAGTGGCGAGTTTTCAACTAGAATGGAACTTAGAAAAATTTACTAAGAAAGAAATACTAAAGCCAACCGATAGATTTCCCATTTTACAGCCTATACATTAGAACTTTCTATCGTTATTTATTTCGTATAAGGCTTCTTCTTTTATTATAGCTTTATTCACTTCAAAGCCTTCTTCTAATATTTCTATATTCATAAAATTAGTATTTTCAAACTCTTCAATTTCTTCATCAGTTTGAGATGAGCATCAATTATATTTTCACAATAAGTAAACCAGATTCTTCTCTAATTTAACATGCATCGTAATATTTATAGAAGTATTTTCTTAATAGATTCCTATTTTTGGAGTATGTTTCAATCCTATTTTAGCAGTATTTCTCTAACTGAACAGTACAAAGGAAAATATTAATTGATTCTCCTCCCATATATTTTAAGAGTCTCATATATTTTAGGAGTCTAGTTAATAGAATAAAAGTAATTAAATAATAAATTAGCGAAAATAGTGAAAAGACAGTTTTGTCTAAAGGTGAGTCTTTTAATGAAGGACCAAAAGTTCAAATCACTTTTTTAAGGGTATTCACACTTTTAATATATTTAGATATAGATATAGATTCTTTTAAGCTTTTAATTTAATAACTAGCACAGTATATACTAATAAGATACCGAAAATAAATTATTAGTGTTTATAACTTTTCGCTAACGATTTAACATAAATATTAGTTATAAAATATTGATTTATAACTAATTTAAAAAGTAGAAAACTTGAAATAATGCGACAACAACAGGCAAATTTTAAAAAAATGAGGCGTAGACTAATAATATTAACTTTGATACTAAATTTTTTAATTTTATTAGTAATTATAAAATGTTTAATTTTTTTAAGCTTCTAATTTAATAACTAGTATAGCATATACTAATAAGATACCGAAAATAAATTACTAATGTTTATAACTTTCCGCTAATAATTTAACATGAATATTAGTTATAAAAATATTGATGTATAACTAATTTAATAAGTAGAAAACTTGAAATAATGCGACAACAACAGGCAAATTAAAAAAAATAAGGCGTAGACTAATAATATTAATTTTGAGACTAAATTGCTGAATTTTATTAGTAATTTTAAAATATGACAATGTAAAATAATGGTGCATGATTTATTACTAACTAAAAGCTCAAATAAATGTAATCTGAAGAAAGAAGGGCCAAAATTGGATGTCAACAGAGAATAAGAAGAAGAAGAAGTTTGAATGATAAATAATGATAAAAATAAAGTGTATGATTTATTACTAACTAAAAGCTCAAATAAATGTAATTTAAAGAAAGAAGGGCCAAAATTGTATGTCAACACATGATGTTACTTTAGTTTGCTTCAAGTTTAATCAAGATTGTCCCTTTATCACTGCATTCACGTTTTGTATTCTATTAGCTATTTCATATACTAATTTATTGTAATAGGTTTTCTTATATGGATATAATGAGCGAATGAATGCAGTTTGTTTTAAATTCTAGTTTCACATTAGAGTGATATGATTTGATGCATTGATATGGTTATTATTTTCAATCAATTGTCCCTTTATCACTGCATTCACGTTGTGTATTCTATTAGGTATTTCATCTACTAATTTATTGTAATAGGTCTTGTTATATGGATATAATGAGTGAATGAATGCAGTTTATTTTAAATTATAGTTTCACATTAGAGTGATATGATTTGATGCATTGATATGGTTATTATTTTCAATCAAGATAGTCCCTTTATCAATGAATTCACATTTTGTATTCTATTAGGTATTTCATTTACTAATTTATTGTAATAGGTTTCCTTCTTTTAAAAAGCAAATTCACTAAGTTAGATGCCCAAGGCTAGTTTTTTTATATATATATTAAAAGCAAAACTAAAAGAAAAAGTACAAGCAATGGGGGCTATACCTTGCCTTACTAATCCTATTGAGGCATAACAAAACCTCTTCTAATTAACATGCATGTAAAAAATAAGAAGAAGAAAGAACTAAATATTCTATGATCATCACAGAGTTAATAACCAACTTTATGATGATATTATAAATGATAATACTTATGTAGTGAAAGATTAAAATAAGCAAAAGTGTGGAGTCAAGTCCGTGTTTTTTTAAAAATTGAAAATCTTTAAGAAGATGTAGCCCTATAAAGATTCTATTTTTCACCTTGTCTTCTTCCTCCAACCAATCTAAAATATCTTCATATTTCTTTCTCTATTGAATCTTGTTGACATAATTGAACCTTGTTTCCTTCTGCTTTGCCACCCTCATTGGTAATTGTCTTAGAATAGCCTCTTCAGGCACTTTACCATCCCAACTAAGTTTTCTTTCATGAATTTTCTTTTTCTTGAATCCTTTACTTTGTTGCCTAGGTGAAAAATCTTCATCCCTAGCCACTTTAGCAACGCATTCATCCAATACTTCATCCTCATCTTCTTCGTCAAATATGCCAACCCCTAAATCACCCTCAAATGCTTCCATTGGATCTTCTACCAAATCTCCAAGCTCATACCTCTTGGCTTGGAACCCTTTGGCAGGATTATCCATAAGATTCTAATGTGTACTTGTTTGAGCCACAAGTTGTTCCGTGGCTAAAGATGGAAGAACCATTGCATAACTTGGCATAAATTCTGATGTTGCTGGACTCAACTTGCTACATGTTAGAGGAGATGAGGCCTGCTTCTCCTCCTCAGCCATATCTGCCCAACTCTTTATATTTGTACCACTTTTTTGGCCACTCTTGGCTTCAACTTTGTTATTTGAACGCGTCGGAGTTAAGACCACTACCCCATCCACATCTTGTTCATTCCCCTTGAACAATAATTTATGTCTAAAGTTATCTCGTTGCTCACCAATTGACTCCATAGATGGAGAAGGGATCTCACACGTTGAAGCATCCAATTTAGCCATCAACGGCTTCAAGACAGATACGGGACAAATCAAGTTTGCAACGTGCTGTTACATTAGCATATTTGTTACTTCTGGAAGTGCAATTTGACATTTAGGACTGCCTGAATCAGATTGGTGCTCATTTTTATCTAAAAGAGCCTCAAAGGTGGTAGGATCCACAACATCCTTTGTTGCAATGCATTGTTTCTTTGCCACATTAAGTTCTTTACTAATTTGAGGACTAACAGATTGTTTGAGTGAAAACATTGCCCAACCCTTATCTCCAACATCATCTCTAGCATTGTTCAACTCCATATCCTTCTTAGAAACCATAAAACTCTTAGTCCCGGCACTTGTATCCACAATACTAGGCAGATTTTGAAGAGCTTTCTTTTCAGCTTGTGTTTTTTTCGATAAGTTTTCGGACACCCTAGCCAAAGTTTAACCTACTAGAATATCCCCCATGTTAACTCTATTTTGTTGTTTCTTAATATTTAGATAATACGTGCATCTCCTTGCAATTTTTCAACAGAAGCTCCCCCAATCTCCATTGTCACATCATCTTTTTTTTGGAGCACTATTTTTTTCAATTAACAATCGATACTTCTTTTCATCGTGACCTTGGTATTTACAATGGGTGCAATATTAAGGTAAATTATCAAACACCACCTCCTGAAACTCCTTAAATATTTTGCCCGTAACTTTGTCCACACTTTGAAGTCGAATATGATCCAGATGTTTGTCCACTAAGTCAAGAATGACTCTAACCCTAGCCGTGCTCGGTCTTGATCTCACTTGTGGGGCCTTGTCCACAGCAATAGGTTTTCCAACTGTTGAAATAATGGAAGCAAAGACCTCTTAGAAAACAAATTCGTCGACAAGTTTGGAAACAAAATCCATACTGTCGCACGTGAAGTCTCCTCCTTGGGCTTGAATCCAATAGTCCACGAAAAAAATCCTAATCTGATGATTTTTGCCGTTATGCATGAAATAATTCACAACTCATGATAATCCAACCACAAAATCATCATATTGATCCATACGAATAAGAAGTTGTGTTTGAGCAAGCAACCTGACAAGACAATATCCCTTAATGCCGAGAAACTTAGGCAAAATCGATCTTAAAATTGACAAATCTGGTAATCCCATGGATAATTTAACCACTATGGCTTGATGAAGTCCATCCTATCTGGCGAAAGCTTGTCGTTCATCCAGTGTAAATTTTAACGTTGGAATTCCATGAACAACTTCAATAGGTATTAAACTAGTTTGTGAAAGATTAATAGTTGATTGTGTTTGATTTAACTTATCAACGCAATTAGAATTTGTATTGGTGTTTGTAGGTTTATTTGTAGGGTTTTGGAGAAACTCTCCCACAGCCAAAGGCTGGGGAGAGACAGTGGCAATCATAGCTTAATAGATTTTCTTATATGGATATAATGAGTGAATGAATGTAGTTTGTTTTAAATTCTAGATTCACATTAGAGTGATATGGTTATTATTTTAGTGTATTGGTTGCGGAGTGCATTGGTCGTAATCTTATGATTTAATTTAATATTTTGGGCCTAAATCAAATGATTTAAGGCTTAAAGTAATTTATTCTTACGGGAGAAGAACGAAACAGGGGTACGAACTTGTTTCTACATTTCACTGCATAAAGAAAAGAAAGGAGGGAACAAATCCATTTATAAGGAAGAGAGACGAGTTGCGGATTAACTCAAGCCTCACCGAAAAAAAATGAAAAAAAAAAGGAAAGAGGGAAAAAATTATTTGTCCCATTTTTATAGAAAATAAATGCTTCAACGGTTAATCTCTAACGAGGGCATGGATAATACATATCTCGACAAAGGTCGCAACTTCGTGTTTCATTAAAAGACAAGCAATAAAATAGCAAGGTCTCATTACGCGCCTTGACCCAAATAATTTTCTTAAAATATAATCTTTGGTTTAACCAAATGAGTAGACTAAATATTTAGGTGTGATATCTTGATTGATGTATGATGATGCTGAGGTCGCCACTAGGCGTCTCAGTTAAGACTAACAAAAGTGTAACAAATTAAAGTGAACCATAGGTAAAACAATTTATCCAAGATTAATTTAAGTCAAGTCTAAGTTGATAAAAGTGACTGTCACAACCCGAGCAGATACCCTGACAGCGATGGCATCCCGAACCATTGAGGCATGGGCGCCCCTTATCTATCTGACAATCATGCACAATATTCAAACAATAAAAAGAAATACGGAAGTTTTAACATACGAAAACATGGTCAATACGAAAGGAAACTCTTGACACTCAAACATCTGAATCAGTCTGTGAAATCTAAAACAATTACAAGAATCAACATCCGTCTAAAAGAAAAACTTATACAAGGCCCCCAGTCAAACCATGAATCAAATAAATAGCAATGTTCCATAAACCCGGCCTTTCGAAATAGGGGAGGCTCATCAACTGCAAATCTCAGACACACCACCTACTGCTTAGCGGGACCCCGGACTGAGCCTCAGATCCTAAAATATAGAGGGCAATACAATTGTACTAGTACGGAGAGCAATCCAAAACAAAAATATATTTTTACATAATATAAGTGAGAGCATTTCATAAAACACATGTCATCTTAAAATAGTTGAAAATACATGGGCATAATATAAATCTTTCAAAACAGATTCTACAAATCATGACTCTACACTTTCTTCTCTTCTAAGCTAGATGGTACATCCTACAATCTGTAATTCCACGGGCTATATGGAATCTGCCTTTGACTCAGCGGCCAAGCTCCCAATCTAAGTTTGCCGCAAAGGTTGGAGTATCTGCTTATCTACTACACCACAGAGTCATCATCAACGTACGATCTCCCTTTCGGGTAACATAAACCCGTGTCGACAAATCATAGTTTTAGGCAATGAGTCGTCTGACTCGTGCCTTCTTCGGGTAACCATCTAACTCTCTTAAGCCCAATTTTATACTCTTTAAAACATATCTTCATCTTATAATCGTTTTATCTCTTATCCTATTTTCGGGCATATACCCCTGACTTGCAAGTTATATCACACTCTACTGCCCTCTTATCGATTCAAAAGATATTATTGACCACCCAAAAGATCTACTAATTAATAAGAGTTCATATTTTAAAATAGTTGAAAAACATGTACTTCTTCCTTCAACACTTTATTTACGGTGGTCACCTTTCTTATCAAGTTTTAAGCCATTCTCATGGGAAAACATGACCATTTACAAAACAAGTAAAAACAACCTCTCATTTCCTCATATAAAACAGTATAATTGTACATATTAATTCATCAACAGACCCAAGCCTTTAGCAATTCGCATAATTAATTCACAACATGTATAACTCAAGGGATTTCATAGTAAAAAAAAAAAGGGAATTACAGATCCCATGCTCTCATATAACTTCACAATTCTGATATCACATGATCACACGAATATAATTCGAGTTTTAAACACCAATTTACAATTTCTACAATACTTCATCAAATCATAGGATTTCCAATACATATTTATCAAGATCTTGAAACCAATTTCACATGAATATGTATATACTCTTTAAATCATGTTTAAAAATAGTAAATCCATGCCCATGAGGTTTAGGATAGTCCACATACCTTAGATTACTTATTTTGAAGAATAGGACTTGAATCTTGACTCGTTTCTTGGAAATCTTGAACTTAAAGATGGATTCTTGATCTTTGGGGGTGGAGTTAAGGTTTAGTTTTTTAGGGAATTTAAGTAACTTTTGGCATAATATGCCCTAATCACGACTTAATTTTGTGTTTAGGCTAAGTTAAGACGAGGGGAAAAGACTAAAATACCCTCTTGAACCTAAAAAATATATTAAAATGAACTGGGCACCCGATACGTTAGGCGAAGTGACGCATCGGGCACCAGTACGACAGGTATCACGATGCGTCGATATCGCATTGAGTTACTATTTCTGAAATCCAAACATGTCCCTTCCCTCGTTCGAAAAATCTGAAACTCCCCTGAGAGATTCCTTTTACACCTCCAAATATGAATCAACTCACTAATCTATGTCTCGGGGTCGGAAAGGTCAATTTAGAACTCATTGAACTTTAGGAGTTTAAAATATGACTTAAGTCCTTTTTAACACTTAGGAAAATTTCAGGTTGTTAGCTTTTTAAGCTTACTACTAAACGTGGTAACAATTCAAGAATGCTATGAGGTGTTACATTATCCTTCTCTTGGGTTCATTCATCCTCGAATGATGGCTCGAAACACAGATAAGCACGACTTCAAAAACACTAAGGAAAAGATAAAGAGAGTAGTATATGATTTGAACCTTCTATGTCGTCATCCACAGTCTCAAAAAGGTTTGGGTGTCTAGTTTGCATGTCATTTTCTGACTCCCAAGTAGCTTCCTCAGCTTTTTTTATTCTTCCACAACACCTTAACCAAAACTATCTCCTTACTTCTTAATTTCCGAACTTGGCGATCCATAGTGGCAATGGGCTCTTCTTCATATGACAAGGAGTCTTTCACATTGACCTCCTCTATAGGCAATACTAGGGAATGATCTCCTATGCACTTTTTCAACATGGACACATGGAATACTGGGTGCACGAAAGCCAAACTCGTGGGTAACTCTAACTCATAAGCAACCCCGCAAACTCTTCTTACAATCTAATATGGTCCTATATAACGAGGACTAAGCTTCCCTTTCTTCCCGAATTGCATGACTCCCTTCATAGGGGAGACTTTTAAGAATACCCAATCATCCACCTCAAATTCTAAATCTCTCCTTCTAACATCGGCATAAGATTTCCGGCGACTCTGAGCAGCCTTAAGTTATTCCCTAATTATCTTTACTTTTTCCATCTCCTAATGACAAGGCTGGGCACAAACAACCGGGTTTCACCCACTTCGTACTATCCAATTGGTGATTTACATCTCCCATAAAGCACCTCAAAAGGAGCTATCTGAATACTAGAATGGTAGTTATTGCTGTAGGCGAATTCTATCAATGGAAAATGGTCCACCCAACTACCTTTGAAGTCAATCGCATAGGCCCTCAACATATCCTCAAGGGCCTGAATGGTGCGTTCGGCTTGCCCATCAGTCTGAGGGTGGAAGGCAGTACTTAGGTTCACTTAGGTGCCTAAACCCCGTTGAAAGGACCTCCAAAACTACGAAGAAAATTGCGTACCTCAGTCAGATATAATGGACACAAAAGCACCATGCAAATGGACTATCTCTCGAATGTATAGCTTGGCATAGTTATCCCCCACATAGTTGATTCGTACAGGAAGAAAATGAGCGGACTTGGTCAACTTATCCACGATCACCCAAATGGAGTCATATTGGTTTAGGGACTTCAAAATCCCCGTAATGAAGTCCATATTAATCATCTCCCACTTTCACATAGGCAAGGCTATCTCTTGAGAAGTGCCACCTGGCCTCAAATGTTCTACCTTAACTTGCTGATAATTCATACACTTAGAAACAAAATTAACATCTCTTTTCATATTATTCTACCAATAGATGTTCTTAAGGTCATGATACATTTTCGTAGATCCTGGGTGAACCACATATCTCAAAGTGTGAGCTTTATCAAAAATTCTCTCTCGCAAACCATTCATGTTCGGTACATACAACCTACCCTAATATCTCAGAATCTCGTCTCCTCTAATTTCAAATGTCATCACCTTTTGTTAACCAATATCTTTCTTAATCTACATCAAGATGGGATCCTCAGCCTGTTTCTCCTTAACTTCAGTACATAAGGAGGATTTAGCTATCTCATGAACAATTACTCCTCCATCTTCAGAATCCAAAAGTCGAACTCCTAAATTTATAAGCCGATGAATATCCCTCACGATCTCCTTCTTCCCTTTCTCAACATGAGAAAGACTGCCCATTGACAACCTGCTAAGAGTATCGACTACCACATTGGCCTTGCCCAAATGATAGTGCAGGCTCATGTCATAATCCTTCAATAATTCTAACCAACGCCTCTGCCTGAGATTCAGCTCTTTCTGCAAGAAAACATACTGCAAACTTTTGTGATCAGTAAATATATCTACATGCACCCCATAAGGATAATGCTGCCAGATCTTAAGTACAAACACTACAGCTGCTAACTCTAAGTCATGAGTGGGATAATTCTTTTCACGCACGTTCAACTGCCTAGATGCATAATCTACCACTTTACCATGCTACATAAGCACGCACCCAAGTCCCCGGGGGATGCATCACAGTAAACAATGAAGCCATTTGTACCCTCAGGAAGGGTCAAAATCAATGCAGTAGTCAACTTGTCTTTCAATTTCTCAAACCTATTCTCACAAGATTTTGACCACAAGAATTTTGCCTTTTTCTGAGTCAATTTGGTAAGGGGTGCATCTATGGAGGAAAAGCTCTCTACAAAGATTTTGTAATACCCTGCCAAACCCAGAAAGCTTCGGATATCGGTTGGAGTCATGGTTCTAGGCCATTTTCTTACTACCTCAATCTTTTGGGGGTCAACCTTAATCCCTTCACTAGACATAATGTTCCCCAGAAAAGCAATGACGCTAAGCCAGAATTCATATTTTGAAAACTTTGCATATAATTCATGATCTTTGAGGGTCTGGAGAATGATTCGAAGGTGATCATCATGATCCTCTTCATTTTTAGAATAAACCAAGATGTCGTTAATAAAGACTATGACGAACAGATCTAGAAACTGATAAAAAAACTATTCATTAGGTTCATAAAAGTTGTGGGGGCATTAGTCACCCCGAAGGACATAACTAAGAATTCATAATGGCCATATCGGGTTCGGAAAGCATTTTTGAGAATGTTAGCCTCCCTAACCTTCAACTGATGATACCCCGAATGAAGATCTATTTTGGAGAAACATGTAGCACCTTGGAGTTGATCAGATAAATCATCAATTTTGGGAAGAGGATATTTATTTTTACCAGTGACCTTATTGAGCTGACGGTAGTCTATACACACATGGAGAGAGTCGTCTTTCTTAAGTACAAAGAGTACAGGTGCGCCCCAGGGAGAAACACTAGGGTGGATAAAACCCTTATCAAGAAGGTCTTTCAACTACTCTTTCAACTCTTTTAGTTCTGTAGGAGCCATTCTGTATGGTGGAATAGAAATAGGATGAGTGTCCAGCAATAAGTCAATGCCAAAATCTATTTCCCTGCCAGGTGGTATCCCCGGGAGATCATCAGGAAAAAATTTTGGGAATTCATTAACTACAGCGATAGACTGGAGGAAAGGACTTTCGATACCAAAATCTTTGACTTGAATAAGATAATACAAATAACCCTTGAATATCAGTCTACGGGCCCTGAGATAAGATATGAATTTCCCCTTAGGTGCTAAAGAATACCCTTCCCATTTTGGTTCATTTGGAAAGTAAAAAGTAACTTTTCAGTGTCTATAGTCTAGCATGGCATAACACGAATGGAGCCAATCCTTTTCCAAAATGGCATTAGAATCAATCATATCAATCTATAAAAGATCTACCACAGTATCATGATTATAGAAAAACACAACACAATTCCTATACATACCCTAGCCATAATAGAGTCACCAACAAGGGTTGAAACAGAGAAAGGTTCCAAAATAATTTCAGGCTCAAAACCAAAACTGACGGCTACATACGAGGTCACATAAGACAAGGTATATCCTGGATCAAGAAACACATACACATTACAGGAGAAAATTTATAATGTACTCGTCATAACATCTGGCGAAGCCTCAGCATCCTAGTTGTTAGATAAAGCATATAACTGGTTGCAACCACCACCGGTAGCTGAAGTAGCGCCCTTAGGAGGAGGGGCTGTGGATGCGGCTTGGGACTTAGCTCCCCCAAAATTTTCTTTTGTCGAGGGACAGTCCCTCTTGATATGGCCTGGCTGGCCAAAGGCATAGAACACGAGATTACCAAACTATCACAACCCCGGATGATCCTTTCCACATTTCCTATAACATGGGTATGCTCGATAAGTCTGAGCTACACATCCCTGAGACTGAGTGCCTAGGGCTCTAGGCCTGTCACCTGACTGGAACCGCTGTTCACCCAAAATCCAGGGCACAAGTGCACTTGCTGAAGACTGAGCATTACTCCAAAACTTCTTTTTAGACCACCTATTTCCCCAATTACCACCTTGATACAGACTGTTATTCTGGTCTGTAGATCTGGCTTTCTTGGCCTGCCTGTGTTTCTCCCTGGCCTCTGCCACCCTTTTCTTCTGCTCTTCAACCTGTTGCATATCAACAAAAAATCTAGAGAAATCCATATCTCAATTCAACATCGCTCCTTTACATTCTAGCACCAGATCATTCGAGAGACCAAATGCAAACTTTCTCATGTGAGCTCTCATATTACCTACCAATTTTGGAGCATACCTGGACAACTGAGTGAAATTTAATGTATACTCTTTGACACTCATTTTTCCTTAATTTAAATTAATAAATTCCTCAGCCTTTTGACTCCCTCAACTCCTAGGGAAAGAAACGGTCTAGAAAAGTTTCCACAAATTCACCCTACACAGAAGGCTCAGCATTACTACCCTTCGAGTCCTCCAATTCATTATACCACTGGTTCGCTACATACTTCAAATGATAGGCTGCCAACTCAACCCCTTCAACCTCATTTGCATACATAACTTGGAAAATGTTCTCTAGTTCTTCAATGAACCCTTGGGTATCCTCCTCAATTTTCGTACCAATAAACATAGGCGGGTTCAGCCTCATGAATTAACCAACCCGCATAATCTCAGGTGAACCAAACACAGACCCTATATCTTCATACAGACTAGTTTGAAAGGCCACCAGCTGAGCTATCATATGGATAGACGGTCGAAACTCAGTATTCGTAACTTCTCTCTGAGGAGGCTGGGGATGGTTAACACTGGTTTGTGGAGTCTAAGGTGGATTAGCCAAAACTGGAGGAACTCTCGGAGCAGCAACAAACTTTGGGGAACGAGTTCTATTATGAGTCCGCATGCCATGAGTGGGACGAACATCCTCAGCTTGGGTGTTTTGTTCATTAGTTCTATGGGGAGGCATAATCAATTTTCTAAAATACAGGGAATCATTGGTTAGAGGACATTCAGACTCTACAACACGGACTAAATCATGAAAGAAAGAGAGAGACGTTTCTAAACGCCTTGTTTACTAGCTCAACAATACTAGAATTATGTTTGAGATGGCAAAAGAACTTTGTTACAAAAAAGTGTACAAAGTCAAAGAAGGATATTTTTGTAAATAAACATTTCTTTTATAGAAATTATGTAAGATATATTATTTCTAATACATCAAGCCAAACAATGTATAAGAAACAATATCAGCATAACTAATACAAGCATTACTAATGTAAGTACTACTAATACACTATATTCTACATTGTTCTTATACACTCTACCAAACGACCCCTTAAGGTGGATCAATATGGACAATTGCATGCACATGAACTAATAAATCTCATCATAAAACTTCAAACTAAACTATTATATCTTAACAAGAGGCTAAAGGTTAAAGAATGTAAACAAAGTCTACCCCTACATAACATTTGTCAAGATATTTCCCGAAGGAGATGATTTTTAAGGCATACCAAATGTATCAAGCATAACAATTATTGAAGAGCTAACTAAATTATGAGATGCCATCCATTCAAGACTTCTCACTGAATGTTCTTAAACATATATAATTAGATTAGTACTACTAGATTCTTACCCAAACTCAAAAATATCGGCGGCAAAATAGAGAATTTCTAATACCATGGTCACACTATACTTGAACTAACAAAGTACATATTTCGTGTATAGTATTCTGTCTAGCAAACCATACACAAACATGTTGTCATATTTTATCTTAAGTGGACATCTAAATTGAGATTTAGAAGTAAACAAAATGTATTCAGTACTCTAAAGCACCACAATAGGCATATAGTAAAAGAAGAAATATTGTTATAAACAAGTGTCCTAGAAATATCAAACAAACACAACCATGAAAGACAAACAAGAAACATAGGGAACAACTAATTTAGTATTAGTGAACAACCAAAGCCGATCCTAGCTTCAAAATACTAAATTATAAGCATATTTTAAGGAAGTATTAGAGTCAGAAGGACAAAATGAGAAAAACACTAACCTATTTTGGTGCAGTGAACGTGAGGCGCATGTCTCGGATCTACTCCTTACTCCCATAACCATTCAAACCTCAGATTGAGTAACGTAAATCAACACAAAATCGACCAAGGAAAAAGTTAAAAATCGGGGAGACTTTTAATTACTCCAAAAATACTAACAACTAAAGTTTAAAGCTTTCCTAGAGGGAAACTAACAGCTAATTCGAAAAGTTTTGGAGTAAAGAGGTGTCTGAAAAGTTTTTCAAGACCAAAGAGATGACCAAAACAGAAAGGAATTCCGCTCGGTCGAGAAACAAAATAGAGTGAAGTAAACAAGTATATTTTTTAGCGTGAAAAAGAGTAACAACTTTCTGAGTTGTAGGAGCAATGGCTGCCAAAAAATGTCCTTAAATGGATTATGAACGCAAGTATCTATAGAGAGAAATTAGAATTCTTCAACTTTTGAGAAAACTTCTTGAATTCAAAATTTAAATTCTTGAAAGGCTCGATTGCAGGTGATAATGATGAAATTCAAAAATAAAATGATGGATTTTTTCCCTTTCTATTGACGTGAAGGAAGAAAGAAACGATTTTGAGGTGGAGGATTTGGAACCGTCGGTTTAAAGAGGTAATGACCTCAAAATTCAGAGGTCTTTTGATTTTCTTCACTTCTCAGAGATGACAGTGATAGATAAGAGCTTTTGTAGCTTTGATTTGAGAAGACAAAAGGTTATGGAGAGAGATGACTGAAGTGACGGGGTGAGAAAAAGATAAAAAAGTTAAGGGGAAAGGCTAAGACCATCGAAATTTGCCATTATCCAGTGGTCAGGGTTTGGTCGGTATTTACAGAGAGTGAGAGAGAAGAGGGTTGATGTTTTGGTTGAAGTGGA
>NC_061120.1:18277160-18328490 GCF_002878395.1 Capsicum annuum | reverse complement strand
CAACCGAATCAAGTTAGATGAACATCAATTATATTTTCACAATAAGTAGACTAGTTTCTTCTCTAGTTTAATGTACATCTCAATATTTATAGAAGTACTTTCTTGATAAAGTCTTATTTTAGGAGTATTTTTCTATCCTATTTTCGCAAGAAAAATATTAATTGATTCTCCTTCCATATATTTTAAGAGTCGCATATATTTTAGGAGTTTAGTTAATATAATAAAAGTAATTAAATAATAAATTGGAGAAAATAGTGAAAAGACAGTTTTGTCTAAAGGGGGGTCTTTTAATGAAGGACAAAAAGTTCAAATCACTTTTCTAAGGGTCTTCACACTTTTAATATATTATAGATATAGATTATAGATATAGATTCTTTTAAGCGTTTAATTTAATAACTAACCCAGTATATACTAATAAGATACCGAAAATAAATTACTAGTGTTTATAACTTTTCGATAACGATTTAACATAAATATTAGTTATAAAATATTGATTTCTAACTAATTTAATAAGTAGAAAACTTTAAATAATGCCACGACAACAGTCAAATTTTTTTTAAAATGAGGCGTAGACTAATAATATTAACTTTGATACTAAATTGTTTAATTTTATTAGTAATTATAAAATGGTTAATTTTTTTAAGCTTCTAATTTGATAACTAGTATAGTATACACTAATAAGATACCGAAAATAAATTACTAGTGTTTATAACTTTCCTCTAATAACATGAATATTAGTTATTAAAATATTGATGTATAACTAATTTAATAAGTAGAAAACTTGAAATAATGTGACGACAACAGGCAAATTAAAAAAAAATAAAAGGTAGACTAATAATATTAATTTTGAGACTAAATTGCTTAATTTTATTAGTAATTATAAAATATGACAATGTAAAATAATGGTGTATGATTTATTACTAATGAAAAGCTCAAATAAATATAATCTGAAGAAAGAAGGATCAAAATTGGATGTTGATAACGCTCAACTTACACGTTAATTTGAGTGCAAGGCGGTCGTTGTCAATCTATTTACCCAACAAGAGTCGGGGTCGAATTCACTAGGAACAATGTGAGTGGCGATTGAGTAGGTTCGAAATAAGAGTTACTAACTAAATTCAAACCTATAGTACAAAAAGGTTTGGGGGTTTCTAATCGTGTCAAATGCGAATGCAAATCTTGGGCTTCTAAGCGACTAATTCGAGACTAAGAACAATTAGAGTGTAATCAATTAGAACAGATCTTGGGATTATACTTTCTTAGGGGTAAGAGGTGCGTGGAAACATGATAATTCGATGGAAATTCTAATCATTGATGATATGGTAGGTTAGGTCTAATGTCCTTGAAGCTAGTTTTTCAAAAAAATCATAAGAATTTAACTCATTGTCTCTTTCGAGCACCTAACAAGTGCGTCAATCAAAACCACCAAATACCTCAATCAAGGCTTTCCTATTTTTAGGATGATACCTATGGTATAGTTAACTTCACAACCTCCCTTATGTCTAAGATAGTGATAGATTAGCAAACTATAGACATAATTGTCTATCGTTGTTTTGGTCTCCACATCCCTCTTTCAAGGATGATATGGATTCCTAAAGTTTACCCAAAACTCTTCTTTTGAAGATGGCCTTGAGATTTCTAGAGTTTGGAGCTTTCACCCATCATACCCATTTGGGTATTTGGGGCTTTCACCCATCAAATCCTAAATAATTTAATCAAGCAATAATAGAACCCATCATTAACAAACTCAAATTTGCACAAAAATATCACAACCCACACACAATTGTGCCCTAATCAAGCATAATCCCAAGAGGAAGATCAAGCAACTCATAAAGATAATAAACACAAATACACCAATATTTCCATCAAAGTTATTCATAAGAGAATAAAGAGAGGACAAACAACACTTTAGAATCCAATGAATCTTCAATGGGTGAAGCCAAATCTACACTTAAAAGTCACTCTAATGTCTTCTTAGCTCAAAATTAGTGCAAGTCTTGCTCCAAGCTCCAAGAAATTACAAAAACCCTAAACTAAGGATGGGAGATAGGTGAAGGAATGATTATAAAAAATGAGGGTTTTAGTCTTCTTTTGTTGGGCAAATTTGGGACAGCTTCTTGCATTTACAGTTTTGCCCTTAGGTTGAAATCCCACTAGGCCGCGATCGCGGTGTCTTTAACGCGATGGCGGTACAGTGACTGCAGGTGACTCCACATGATCGCGGCACTTTGAATTGCTTTAATAATTGAGGCCATGTTCTGCTCCAGGTCTTCAACTGCACTTTTTGCTTCCTTTTGTTTCTTTTGCAGTTCCAATCCACATCTTTTCATCTCATCACCTTTGCTCCTGAAAAATGTGGATATTAGTGCATTCAATCACAATTATGTCTCATTTATTCATTCAAAATAAGGTAATGTGCACAAATGATGAGTGTTAATGAGTGGTAAGATCACCACTCATCAGATGTCAAAGAAAAAGAAAAAGAAGTTGTTTGAATGATAAATAATGATAAAAATAAAGTGTATGATTTATTACTAACTAAAAGCTCAAATAAATGTAATTTGAAGAAAGAAGGGCCAAAATTGTATGTCAACACATGATATTAATTTAGTTTGCTTCAAGTTTAATCAAGATTGTCCCTTTATCACTGCATTCATGTTTTGTATTCTATTAGGTATTTCATCTACTAATTTATTTTAATAGGTCTTCTTATATGGATATAATGAGTGAATGAATGCAGTTTGTTATAATTTCTAGTTTCACATTAGAGTGATATGATTTGATGCATTGATATGGTTATTATTTTCGATCAAGATTGTCCCTTTATCACTGCATTCACATTTTATATTCTATTAGGTATTTCATCTACTTAATTTATTATAATAGGGTTTCTTATCTGGATATATTGAGTGAATGAATGTAGTTTGTTTTAAATTCTAGTTTCACATTAAAGTGACATGATTTGATGCATTGATATGGTTATTATTTTAGTGTATTGGCTGCGGGGTGCATTGGTCATGATCTTGTGATTTAATTTAATATTTTGGGCCTAAATCAAATAATTTAAGGCTCAAAGTAATTTATTATTACGTGAGAAGAGCGAAACAGGGGTATGAACTTGTTTCTACATTCCACTGCTTAAGAAAGAAAAGAAATGAAAAGAGAGGACAAATTCATTTGTAAGAAAGAGAGACGAGTTGCGGATTAATTATCCCATTTTAGTAGAAAATAAAGGAAAAGAGGGAAAAAATTAATTGTCCAAGTTTAGTTGAAAATAAATGCATCAACGGTTAATCTCTAACGTGGTCATGGATAATACATATCTCGACAGAGGTCACAACTTTGTGTTTTATTAAAAGACAAGCAATAAAATAACAAGGTCTCATTACGCGCCTAAACCCAAATAATTTTCTTAAAAAATAATCTTTGGTTTAACCAAATGAGTAGACTCAATATTTAGGTGTGATATCTTGATTGATGTATGATGATGCTGAGGTCGCCACTAGGCGTCATAGTTAAGACTAACAAAAACGTAACAAATTAAAGTGAACCATAGGTAAAACAATTTATCCAAGATTAATTTAAGTCAAGTCTAAGTTGATAAAAGTGACTGTGCTAGAATCATGGGATTTGGGATGCCTCACATCTTCCTTTGGGTTAATAGAAGGGAAAGGGACACGCTATAGCACTTTTTAAAATAAATAGCCCAAGTTTGATATCTTTTCAAAAAGTGGTCAGTCGGGTATACTATTTCTACTTTATAGTCATTTCCTAATTTGAGTCATTTTGGCCCACGTAGTTCAGATACAGTCCATATATAATACTGATATAGTCCATATACAATATTGATACAATTTTAAACTTGGGCCATTTGGCCCTTTTACAAATATTCTAGTTTTTTTTTGCTATAAATTTTTTAATTAAAAAAATATTCTGCTTTTTTTTTAAATTGTTTAGAAATAATAATTAAATTAATTATATAAAAATAATATAATTGTTATATAGAATATGTATATATATAAGATATATGTATACGTATAAAATATATATAAAAAAATATATAGAAATTGCATAAAATGTGTAAAAAAAGTACAATTACTATATAAAATGTGTATCAAAATTGTATAATTTTTGTATGAAATATTTATATGTATAAGATATGTATAGGAACTGTATAGAAGACGTGTAGAAACGGTATAGAACAGGCCAGCAAATTGAATGGCTAGAAAGTAGAATTTAAATTTCATGGCCATTTTCGTGGAAATACTTTAATTTGAAATGTCGTTTCTGTTCTTTCCCCTTAATAGAATTCCTTACCAGTCTATTTTTTTCACAAATTACTAAAAGAGTCATTTTCTTTTGACCGAAAATTCAACAAGATTATATTAAACATCATGACTCAATTTCAAGTGGCGACTACATAAATAAATAAAATAATTTCTTTTCAAAATCATCACTTCAATTGAAAAATACCTCCGGCCCGTAAAAAGGGTGACATATCTAGTAACTCTGCTAGAATAGCTAGAATTTGATATTTATTGTATTGACTTTCAGTATTTTCTTGGATATTTTGTATATGTTGTCCTAATGTGTTGCTTGCACGCTCATTTATCACTTTTTTATTATTTAATTTTATTATAAATTGCCTTCTTTTGCGTACCCTATTGAGTCTTCTGTAATACGGTTACGAAAACGATCCCTGCATATCTTGTTTTGTCAAGGTAAAGCCACATGAGCCCTAGTTCCTAGTGAAGGATTTATAGTGTTACATATATTTAGGATGGGGAGCACCCATGCACAAAGCCAGAAAGCACTGCTCCTAGCTAATTTGCTACTCCCCGACTCTAGTTGTCACTCATTTTGCAACTAGGCTAGATACCTTTCTCCATTAAGTTTAACCTTAGTAGAACCGAAACACTGACATGGTATCCTAGTGAATTCTACCTTATTTGCATCATGTGTATTTAACTTAGGGGGACGCAATACAATGGTCGAGGTTGTATAGGACAGGTACCCTCTTGAGACAAACATGTGTATTTTGTGTACTATTTATAACATTGTATGAAAGATTTGATGATTGTTGATCGGCTTTAACAAACTAGCCAAATAGAGAGAGAGAGAGAGAGAGATATTATTTTGATTTTATGTCCATGTTTCGTAAATTTTAAACTTGTTGTATCTTGTTTTTTCCATATAGGAGGAGCAATGAAGGAATGGGCAAGTTTGGAAAAAATGCACAAACAAAAAGATTTTCTTATTTTAGAAATTCTTATTCATCTTTTGAAAGGAAAAATTCCAATAAAAAAGAATTTTTATATTTTCAAAGCTTTTTTTACTTCAAATCTAGACGAACAAGGTATACCATATTTCCACCTTGATAAGACACATAGGCAGTAGTCCTCAACTTTTTTTCTTTAAAAAATAAAGAGTTTATTTTACTCCTTATTCAAAATTCCAAAAAATGAAAAGACAAAAAAAAATATTTGTTTCAAGACGCTCTTTCAAAAAAAATATCAGGTAACTATTTTTAGGAATTTCAAACTTGGAAGAACTTCAAAAATATTTTTCTTTTACTTTCTCTTTAGAAAATTGAGATCTAAAAAATAATTTTTGAGTCTATTATAATTTTTGATTGTTCCAAGTTCAAAAAGAGAAAATTTATTCAAAAAAATTGTTGGTGACTTTATGTTGGAACTTCTCAAACTACAAGATGTAGTTCATTTTCAACATGATATGTGGGAAGCCCATTTTGAATTTGATTGAATTATTTCAAGAAAGGAATGAAAAACAGATTAGTGAAAGAAAGAAAAAAGAACGGTAAAGAAAAAAAAAAGAGTGAAAGAAAAAGACAATTGAAAAGGAAAGAGAGAAAATGAGTGAAATAAGAGCATGAGAAGTTCTTTAACGCTAACTCACTTGTCTTTGATTTGTGATGTTACATTTAAGATAGGTGATTAGTTTGTTGGATTACATCAGCGACTAATCCTTACAAGCTCAATCCAAAGACGACTAGATCATGACTAATAGTGATAAGATGGTGGAACTGACATGCTCTGAACTTCGGGCCATGTCGTATGGGCACCTCAAGCTCACCTGAATCGGAGGTCGCTCCGATAATCCAACTTAATCATCGACAATCATTCACAAGTGTCGGGTGGATCCCGACCATATAATAAGATTAGCGAAAATATAAGACTAATAGTCAATGCTAGACAACATCTACCATTTCATTAATAACAACGATCTAGCCAATATGTCCAAAGTCTACAGTCATCCACAAAACCTCTAAACAAACAAGTCAAAGATATGTGGGGACATGCCCCGACAATAGCTAAGTATGAAACCTGTACAAGTCTATGACATAAAGTAAAACGACTATAAAAGGTAGGTCTTTCGGAGAATGGAAGCTCACCACCTCAAGGTCAATGCACGAATCCGCTCGAACATCTGATCACTACGTAGAAGAAGAAGGAGATGCTCCGACTCCTACGTCGCATGGGGACGTAGCGTCCAGAGATGGTTAGCGGTTGGAGCACTAGCATATAACTCAAGAATAAGGATAAAATGATATCATCATTCAGCAACAAGTAAATATATCATGTTCAATCATATACACACATTTATCCTTACACATAGATATATCACATGCCAATCAAGCTATCAAGACTTAATAACATTCTCAAATACTTCAATCATATGACACAAAGTAGAGGACTCCGACATTCAACTAAGGTTCATACCATCCTCATTAGGCATAAGACTTTAACCACATTCACATATCATTAGACAAGGTACTTCATCCATGGTTATACTTCATCAAGCAAAGGGCTTATAACCACATAGTATCTATTAAAACAAGGGCTCTATCCATATACCACAATCACTTAGGCGTGGAACTCTAATCACATAATCACATATTTAACCGGGCATGGAACTCTAAACACATATTTACCCAGGCATGGAACTCTTCACACAATCACATATTTGATCGGGCATGGAACTCTAATCACATAATCACATATTTAACCGGGCATGGAACTCTAATCACATATTTAACCGGGCATGAAACTCTAATCACATAATCACATATTTGACCGGGCATAGAACTTTAATCACATGCTTACACATTCTAGTGGGCATGGAACTCTAATCGCATGCTTACACATTCAAGTGGGCATGGAACTCCAATCGGAACTCTAATCGCATGCTTACACATTCAAGTGGGCATGGAACTCTAATGGCATGTTTACACATTCATGTGGGCATGGAACTCTAATCGCATGCTTACATATTCAATGAGGTATTTTAACCTCAAGAGATATCTTTAAGCAAGGGAATCCAACCAAAAGCTATTAGACGGGAGACTTTAACCACAAGTAATTAGACGAAGGGACATTACCCATAAGTCATTGGACGAGGGGACATTACCCACAAGTCATTGGATGAGGGGACATTACCCACAAGTCATTTCATAAGGCAAAGGACTCTAGCCACAAGCCATCGCATCGCCATCATTAGTCGACATTTAAACTCTTGACCCATTAGTTCATGTATGTTCATTCATACAATTCATATCACATTTAAGGGCTTTAGCTCAATTAGTCAATTCAACATTATACATTACCACATGGTCCCCATGGAAGCCCTCATTGATCAACTGTTTCAATAGGTCGATGCCTTCATTCAATTCATAATACAATTCAATTTGTGGTCCTTAAGATCCACACAAGCTATTCACATGTCATTAGCAATATCATATCAAATTTTTACCACACTTGATTCGATACACAATTCAAGTTCATACTTAGGGAATTGAACCCCCTTTTTAGTCATCAAACTAATATGATCAAAGAATAACAAGTTACATGGTTAACCATATCAACACAATACCAATTGACAAATATTCATACAAAAAGGGTTATTGCCCTATTTAAGCCACAAGCTAACGCGTTACATTTTTAACAAGGTTCTTATCAACCCTTTCCAAGAATTAATGATTATTATAACTCAGTACATGGCCAACAAGGCCTTAACCAACCATATACAAGTATTCACATTCATTTAGACATTATCATGACCCATTCATGTTCATTACACCTTTTACCTAGATACACATTTGACCTTCGCAGGACCCTTTGACCACTCATCATGTTAATAGGCCAAATGCTTTGATACAACACATATTTCATTACATTTACAGTCATCAAAACCCACATAATCATTCACATTACATTAGCAAGCTTAGACCACATTCTCACCATATTTGGGTTCAACACCCAAAACAAGTTCATTTTCATGTTTAGGGCCTTAACCCCTTATTAGCCATTATCTCAAAAATATTATCAATTACACAATACATGACTCATAATACCATTTTACAATATCATTCATCAACCATTTATACTCCTTAGGCCATTTCTCTAGCTCAACACATCACCAATATTTTACTGGATAACTCACTTAGATATTTTCACAACACTTTGTGTACATATCTTCAACAAGGCCATTTTCAAGGTAGAAATCATCAAGATTAGAGTTACTTAAGACATTCATGTTAAATTACATACAACAAGCACCCACATATACAATCTACCATTAATAACATGTATCAACACAAGTATAAGAAAGAATCATTATTTTTCATTGATAGGTATCAAAAACTCTTTTCATTTGATTCAAAACCACCGTGTAAACTTACTAATTCAAGTGTGAAATATATGGGTTTAGAGTTATTTAAAGAGAAAAAGAGATACATGTCTTAAAAAATATGGCACACTAACAATCTTGACTCCTTCTTGCCACTAGATGAGCTCCTCCAAATCCTAGCTTCCAATCTTGGTTTAAGAACCTTTTTGAGTGTTTAGGAGTGTTTGAGTCTTGTAAATAAAGACTTGGGAGGCTGACATGCCCTATATAGTACAAGGACTTAGGTTTTTAGTCATGGGAAATGACTAAAAGGTCCTTGGTTAAAAGCTGGAAAGTCCACACGTGCAGGGGTACGACTCCCCCTTACGGTTCACATAACAATCATGACCTAGGGTACGAGTGGTATCCTAACTCATACCCTAGGTTTCTCCTAGGTCAACCACACTATTATGGGTACAAAAGGGTACCATTGAGTCATAACCAAGGGGTAATACTAAACCCCTAACTCGTAAGCTCCATCCATGACCAAAATAGTCCACTCTAGGTTAGGTTTTCACTCCATACGGTTGAGTAGTATACGACTTGTAAGCATGGTTACTACCGAGGGATGGCCTTGTCGTATAGGGGGCAGTATGTTACCTTAACATACTGCTCAAAGGTATAAAAGGGGAGGGGAGAAGGCTACGAATTGTGACCAAGGGTACGACTCAATCCCTCCAACCGTATCTACCCCAGAGACACCAAAAGGAGTTGTCTTCTCAAGGGTTCAAGTCTAGGTGTTTCAATTCTTTCCCACTTTAGATCATTTGTCCATGAGAGAATGGTAAAGCAAGCATATATACAAGTTAATCACATCAACATGCATCAAGGCAACCTTCACACAAATTAGAAATAACACACAACGAGGATACAATACAACACATACCATGATCATTACCAATCAATCAAAAATTTTGCAAGGCCACATTCTTGGATGTTTAAGGAACATGATTTCAAGTAAGGTCCAAATAAGGAAAGAAAAAATAATAACAAAAGAAAAGAAATGGTCATTATCATAAGTATTTTCACATCTCCATTACTTAATCAAATCAATTATCACAACTATCTGTGCTATCATTGCGAGGTCTAGTAATTTATTTGAGGAAGAGTTGGACAAATGAGTTTAAATCCTGCTTGATGAGACTAATGAAAATTGAGAATAATACCAATTAGGATGATGTGCAAACAGTTAGCCCAAACATCAAGCTTACCAATTGAGAAGTCACTTCTTCCCCACTAAGAAAGGAGTTTTGGAAGCTTATTTTTATTAATTTTTCTATCATATGTGCTAATTTTAGGGTCGTAATCCAGATTAATTTATGTTTGTTTTGATGATTCAAACTTTATCATCTCTTTTCAATGGAATTTGAATTTTAGTTTTCATTCATTTCGAAGCATTTTCTTTCCATTTTTTCTTTCTTTCTTGAATTTTTCTTTTATAATTTTTTTTACAAGTCACTTTACATGATGCATGTGAATTTTCTTTATCAGATCTTAAAATCTTGTCTAGTCACAGATCAAATACATTAAATTATTTGAAAATAAAAAAATAGATAGTAGATTGAAAGTTTTGATAGTCAATTGAAGTTAGACTTAAATGAAATCGAGCCAATCACTTTGAAAATCATGAAAATAGTAGGTGTCTAATAAGAAGGTGCAGCTCAAGAACTTTAAAGTGGATAAATTAAATGATATAATCTAATTAGACGTATACAATCCCCTATATCAAGAGCGTCAAAGTAAAAAATAGCTCCAAGAAAGTATAAATCACCCATTGTGAGGAATGTACAACACAAGTGGAGCTTTATGTTTGACAAGCATGAAAGAAGAAGCGACATATGCTTAGTCAATGTCAAATTTTCTCAATTCTAGAAAAAATCGGGGCAAAAAGTTATTTCCCTTTATTGAGTCGATTTCGAAAGTTGTAAGTCCCAATCCTATTTTAAGTTTCTTTTTGAGACTTCATATCGCTCTTCTTTTTCAAGCCTATCCAAAAGTACCATTGCAATCAAATAATGACTCTGATAAATTTTTGAGAATGTCAAGACTAAGAATGTTATGATTACATGATGCTTGCACTTTGGATTCTATTTGTCTTCATCAACATAACGATAAAATACAAGAGAAATAAAAATGAGAAATATTATGAAATAACTAAGAATAAAGAAGAAGAGTAGGGGGAGAATAGATAGTGATTCTTATTTCTCTTGAGGGATGATTTACAATTAAGAAAGCCCTTCTATTTATAGGGGAAATTTACTCCTAGTTTTCGAGTAAAAGACAGATACTTCAAATCCTGATAGATATCAACTATATCTTGATAGATCTTGAGAGACATTCACTACAACTAATATACATCAATACCATAACACTCTCCCTTGAATGTCTAATAATATGTATATAGGTTGTCTCATTAAAAACCGTTCAAGAAAAACCCAATGGGACAAAACCTCATACGAAAAAAAAAGTACAACACGTATTAACTCCCCTAATAAAAACATCCTTGAACCTTTGCATTTCGATATTGTGCACCATCTTTTTGAAATTTGCAGTTAGAAGAGACTTGGTAAATAAATCAGTCACATGTCACTTGAACAAATCTGTTGTACGTTAATATCACCATTTTTTGTAGCTCATGTGTATAGAAGAGCTTTGGCGAAATGTGTTTCATTCTATCTCCTTTTATGAATCCTCCCTTAAGTTGTGCTATACATTTTGCATTATCTTCATATAAAATCATGGGTACTTTATCACATTTCAAACCATATTTTCCTTGAATGGAATGTATTGTAGACCTCAACCACACACACTCTTGGCTTGCTTCATAAATAGCTATAATCTCAGCATAGTTCGATGACGTGGCTGTGATAGACTATTTTGTTGATCTCCAAGATATGAAAGTACCCCCACATATGAACACATAGCCTATTTGAGACCGAACTTTATGCGGGTCAGATAAGTACCCAGCATCAGCATAGCCAACAAGATCGGGACTGCAATATTTAGAATAAAATAAGCCCATATTGGTAGTCTCTTTTAGATACTGTCATATGTGTTTGATCCCATTTCAATATCTCCTACTAGGGGCAGAACTATACCTTGTTAACAGATTGACTGAAAAGACTATTTTTGGTCTTGTAGTATTTGCAAGATACATTAGTGTATCAATTGTACTAAGATATGGTACTTCAGGACCAAGGAGTTCCTCATTCTTTTCTTGAGTTCAGAATGGGTCTTTACTCACATTAAGTGATCGAACAACCATCGGAGTACTTAATGGATGTGCCCCATCCATATACCTTTGTATTTTATTTTCTTATTTCTTTTTTGCACAAAGACATATTTATAGCCAACAAGCTTAACATCATTAGGTATTTGAGCTACAAGTCCAAAAACTTCACGTTTGACAACTGAATTTAATTCAGATTGAATTACTTCTTGCTATTTTGGCCAGTCATTTCTTTGTCGAAATTCTGTGATAGATCGAGGTTCAAGATCCTCACAATCTTGCATGATTTTTGTTGTAACATTATATTCAAAGACATAATCCACTACTATTTCAGATTGACTCATATTAGTTTCAACATCACTTGAATTTATGGATAGTTCCTTATTTTCTTGAGTCTCAGGCTCATTAATTCCTTCGGCAATATCAACATTGCTTAAATCTTGAACTTTCATATGAGGATCTTTCGTAGTGTCATCATGACCATTTATTTTTTTTCTAGGATTTCGATCCTTAGAACATAATGGTCTACCACGTTTCAAGCGTGCTTAAGATTCATTAGCTATGACACTAGTGGATTGTCCTTTAGGGACATCAATTCGAATTGAGACATTCTCAGCAGGAATACGTGATTTGGTGATCCTTTTCAAATCTGTAAATGCGTTTGACATTTGATTTGTAATTTTCTGCAGATGAATAATCTGTGTACTTCTTCCTCACAAAATCAAAGCACGTGGATCAAGAAGAGATAGTGATGGATTTTTTTATAAAATTTCTCCTTTGATGTCACTATCTTCTCTCTCTAATTTTGAAAAAACTATCTCATCAAACCGACAATCTGTAAATCGAGCAGTGAATCTATCTCCGATTAATGGTTCAAGATAACAAATAATTGAGGGTAATTCAAACCCAACATAAATTCCTAATCTTTTTTGGGGGCCCATCTTGGTGCAAATTGGTGGTGCTATAGGCACATATACACCGCACCCAAAAATTCTCAGATGAGATATATTAGGCTCTTGACCCAAAACCAATTGCAACGAAGAAAATTTATGATAATTTATCGTTCTAAGACGAACAAGTGTTGCAGCATACAAAATTGTATAACCCCAAATAGAATTGGGCAACTTAGTTTTCATAAGCAATGATCTTGCTATCAATTGCAGATGTTTAATTAATGACTCGGCAAGGCTAGAACATGGGGTACAGGATGTTCCACTCTAATCCCAATTGATAAGCAATAGTTATTAAATACTTGGGATAAAAATTCTGCAGCATTATCAAGGCGAATAAACTTAATTTGATTATAAGGAAATTGTGTCCGTAATCGTACTATTTGTGCCACTAATTTTGTAAATTTCAAATTGCGAGATGATAATAGGCACACATGAGACCATCTAGAAGAAATATCTATTAGGACCATAAAGTATCTAAACGACCCACTAGGTGGGTGAATGGGTTCATAAATATCCCCATGTATGCATTCCAAGAATGTGGGGGTCTCAATTCCAACTTTTGTTGGCGATGGCCTCACAATCTGCTTACCTTGATAACAAACATTGCATGAAAATTCACCATTTAAAAGAGCCTTCAAGTTCTTTAATGGATACTCATTTGAATTTTCTATAATTCGTCTCATCATTATACATCCAGGATGTCCCAGACGATCATGCCAAAGTACGAAAGTATTGAAATTAGTAAACTTCCGATTTACTATAAAATGTGTCTCAATTGCACAAATCTTTGTCCAACACAGGCCAGAAGATAAAGCATGAAACTTTTCTATAACATATGTTTGCCCGGAGGCATTCTTGGTGATACCAAGATATTCAAGATTTATCTCATCAAATGTCTTGATATGATAACCATTTTCATGGATATTTTTAAAACTCATCAAGTTTCTCCGAAACTTAGGAGAAAATATAGCATTATTTATGATGATTTTAGTTCCCTTGCGCAAGATTATAATAGCTTTTCCAAAGCCTTCAATCAAATTAGCACTACCAGAAATTGTAGTAACGTTAATCTTGACCATGTTTAGATGAGAGAAATATTTCTTGTCTTTGAATATCGTATGTTTAGTGCCAGAATCAATCAAACAAATATCTTCACAATGAGACAACTTACTTTGAAAATTATCCATATCTTTAAATAAAATGACATACACCAAATAAAATATATATTAAATCTCTGTACAAAGTGAAAGCTTATACTATAAGGAATTGTTAATCACACTTTACTAAGTAATTAAAAAAATATGTCCAATTAGTACGTGCTTAGCTTAGCTTAGCATTTTATTTTTCAATAGTTTTAATAGTTTACTAAGAAAAAAATGCATTTAATTATTCAATAATTATAAAAAGAAAAACACATGTATTTGTAGTATCTTTTGGTCAGAACATGCAAATAATATAATATTATTATATTATATTTCATAAATAATGTAACAATTTAATGATTCAGTAATATCGTTCCTTTTTCATAAAGAATATAATAATAATATTATTGAGTAGTATCGTTCCTTTTTCAGCAAATAAACTTAACAACTACAAAGCATCTTTCTAATTGCATATAGACACTCATACATATGTACAATCAATAAATAATGGCAAAATAAAAATTCAATTCAATTTAATAATAAACTACAATTATATGATTAAATTAATCAATAATAATTAAAAACTAATACTCATACAAACAACTACTTTTACATGTTATTTATTCACTAACTCTTATCAATAAGAATAAATAAATTAAAAATCATTCATTCTTCCATCTTTACGAAACTATCACCAATCAAGGGATCAATCTTTCCTTTAGGGTGCTCGAAAAAGTCTGCTACATCTAAGCATGTGATGTCAACATCATTTTCAGAGAGAAAGTTAGCCTCAGGATTTCTCTCTTTCTTCTTTGGTGATGCTTGATAAAGGCCAACTAAGTGCTTGAGAGCACGACAATAACATGAATAGTGTCTTTTTCCACCACATCAAAAACAAGTAATTGCTTCACGTTTCTCATCTTTTCTCTTTTTATTCGATGAATGATTAACACCAGGAACAAAGTTTCTTTCTTGGTCATCACGACCACGTCCAGGGCTGCAATCTTTTTCATGCCTAGCATGGTGAACATGCATATCATTCACCTCATGGAATGGTGCAGATTCAATAGGTCGATTCTTATGATTTTTCATCAATAAATCATTATTTTGTTCAGCCAGCCACGAGAAGATGAGAACTCAATTCAGTATACTTATTGAAACCTTTCTCTCGATATTGCTGTTGTAAGAGCACATTCGAGGCATGAAAAGTGGAGAGCATTTTTTCCATCATATTTTCATCATTGACAGTCTCTCCACATAGTTTCAATTGAGAAGAAATTTTGAACATGGCAGAATTGTACTCATGAATAAACTTATAATCTTGAAACCTCAGATGCATCTATTCATATCGTGCTTTTGGGAGGATGACTATCTTTAAGTGGTCAAACCTTTTTTTAGGCTATTCCATAATACGGGTGGATCCTTAGTAGTAAGGTATTCAATTTTCAGAATTTCGTCAAGATGATGACGCAAGAAAAACATAGCCTTAGCACGATTTTGATTAGATGTTGTATTTTCTTTATTTATGGCTTCTCCAAGACCCATAGCATCTAAGTAGATTTCAACATCCAATACCTGTGATATATAGTTCTTGCCCGAACTTTGAAGGGCAATGAACTCACACTTCGTAAGATTGTTAGCCATATGAAAAAGAGAAGAAAAATAATACCTTATCTTTCAAATTTGAGACGGTAGTGTCTCGTGCTGATAACATGCGATGAAATAACTAAGAATAAAGAAGAAGAGTAGAGAGAGAATAGATAATGATTCTTATTTCTCTTGAAGGATGATTTACAATGAAGAAAACCCTTCTATTTATAGGAAAAATTTACTCCTAGTTTCTGAGTAAAAGACAGATACTTCAAATCCTAATAGATATCAACTAGATCTTGATAGACATTCACTATAATTGATATACATCAATATCATAACAAGAAAGTCTTATTAGTGAAAATCCTCATGGACTTCATAAGGAGGTAGTGTGTTGAGAGAAATAAAAAAATAAGAGAGTCTTTTGGTGAAAAATCTCACACATACCCTAAGGAATTGATGAGTTAAGAAAGATAAAAACAAGAGAGTATTATAGGTGAAACCTCTATTGAACACTGTAAGGTGTTGGTGAATTGAGAGAAATAAAAAAATGAGAGAAGCTCAATGGCAAAAGCCCTTTAGAGTGTCACTAGCTGAATAAGGTTCGTGATTTGGATGCAATGGTCTTAGGTAAAGAAATTCAGTTTCAAAATTCAATGAGTTGGCAGGAGTTCATCAAATAGTTTGTTTAAAAAGATCAATTTTCTTAATCCAAATGCAAGTCATAATCACAAGAGCTAGCTACTTCACTCAGATAAGTTTCTATTTCATTCCTTTCCCGATTAAGGACGCCCCTTGTTTTTTTATTTTCTCTTTATATTTTTGTCCTTTTATCCCTTCATTTGTCTGTATCTCTAAGTCAAGTCTATGTCAAGTTAAGTGAGAAAGAATTTCAAAATCATCTACCAACTCTTTCAGTTACACGAAGCAAAGTGAATGGCTAACACATGAAAGTGACATGATACCAAGAGAAACAGAAATATAATAAATCATCATCAGCTAACGGGTTTTGGACTCATGGAAATTCAAAGGTTTAGTACATGTTAAATTCAGAGATATAATGAAATAGAGGTTTAGCTTTTTTGGACCAGAGTCAATTTTGATAGCCAGAATTTAAAGTTAATAAATCAACAACACGTACCAACGATTTGAAAATAAAGTTGGATGTAACAAGTCCAGGAGCAATTACCTTGAAAGCCAAATGCCACAAACTACCACCAAGTTTTCAACTTGAAACAGGGACAAATTTTGTTCGTTAAGTGCATATACCTTTGCGGAGAGCGCATGCACACATTTTTAATATAGTTTAGAAAACCCTCACGAAAAATGGAATTTACTTTATCAGAACCCTTCTACAAAATGCAATTTAATTTAGCAGTGACCCTCCTGAAATATGGAATTTGCTTAGTCATGACCCCACTAGAAAATGAGATTTACTTTATCAGGACCCTCATGTAAAATAGGATTTAAATTCGTAGGACCCTTCTAGATAATGCTATTTAGTTTAGTTGGATCCTTCTTTGATAATGGAATTTACTTTATCATGACCCTCTTGAAAAATAATATTTAGTTTAGTAGAACCTTTCAAAAAAATGAGATTTAGTTCAGCCAGACCCTCACGAAAAATGAGAGTAGTATGACCCTCCTGAAAAATGAGATTTACTTTATCAGGACCATTCTAAAAAATGGGATTAGCAATCCTCCTTGATAATGAGATTTACTTTATTAGGACCCTTCAAGAGAATGATATTAGTAAGACCTTCCTGGAAATGGGATTTATTTTATCAGGAGCCTCTTCAGAAATGAGATTTTAGTTTATCAAGACCCTATAAAATGAGATTTAGATTAGCAGGGGCCTCCTGGATTATGTGATTTAGATTAACAAGACCCTTCTGAAAAGTGAAATTTACTTTAGCAATATTTTCCTAGATAATTGGATTTACTTCATCAAAATTCTCCTAAAAATAGGATTTACTTTAGCAAGATCCTCCTAAAAATTGTGATTAGCAAAACCCTCCTAGAAAATGAGATTACTTGACCTTCCTAGATGATGGAATCTACTTAATCAAGACCCTCCTAGAGAATAAGATTACCAATACCCTCCTAGATTAGTTTATCAGGTTCTTCTTGAAAAATCAGATTTATCAGGACCCTCTTGGATAATAGGATTATCAACACCCACATGGATAATGAGATTTACTTTATTAAGACCCTCCTAGATAACGAGGTTTCAGTTTATTAAGGCCATTCTGGATAATGGTACTTAGTTAAATAGGACCTTTCCGGATAATGAGATTTTAGTTTATCAGGACCCTTCTTGCTATATAATGAAATTTTAGTTTATCAGGACCCTCATGGATAATAGAATTAGCAGAATTCTCTTGGATAATATGATTTTAGTTTATTAGAATCCTTTAAGAATATGAGATCTGGATAATAAAATTTTATTGTAGCAGGCCCCTCCTACAAAATGGGACTAGCAAAACCCTCTTGAAAAATAGAATTTAGTTTAGCAAAATCCTTTTGGATAATGGGACTCAATTTTAACAAGATCTTCTGATGATGAATGAGATTCACCTTAAACAATCAAAAGTCATCCAAAGCATCTGATGCAACAACGCTCGAGTGTCATTTAGAATCTTAACTCACAAGCTACACATCATTTTTGATTCATTTTCACAAAAATTTGTGTACAATAAATTGGAGTAGAAAATTTTATTCTATTTTACTTATTCTGTTGAATGTCTATTCTTGAAACAAGTGATGGAGGCTCTCTATTTCCTATGAAGTTCGTGAAATGGATAATGGAATATATTCACACTGTCAACTACTTTATTATGATAAATGGTGAACCTACCACACCTTTTGATACTGCTAAAGGATTGAGACAAGGTGATCCTATTTCTCCATTTCTTTTTCCCATTACAATGAAGTACCTCATTAGTTGCTTAGCAGAATTGAAGGAGAATAGGTAGTTTAAATCTCATGTCCTAAGTGTTCTAGGCTTGGAGTAACTCACCTAATCTTTGTTGATGATCTATTACTCTTCTCTAAAAATGATCTTCCATCAATGCACTTTACCAAAGCTTTCAAAAAAAATTCAAAGCTTCACGACTCACAAAAAATATAGAGAAAAGCAGTTTATATATATAAGGTATGAAGGATGCAAAAAAAAAAAATCAACTTTACTTCAACAATTTGGTTTCAAGCTAGTTGAGCATCCTTTCTAATACCTTGACATTCCCTCATCCACTAAGAACTAACTGTCTTGCAATGGACACCTGTTATTGACAAGATAGTAATGAGAATATCCTCATGGACTACCAATCAGCTTTCATATACTGAAAAGATGCAATTTTGTGTTCAATTCTCTTTAGAGTACAAGCCCATTGGTGCCAAAATTTTCACACCCCTTCTAAGGTCCTCAAAGTTATTGATGCTTATTAATAGAAGTTAAATATGGTCTGGAATTAATACAATCACCAAGAAATCCCTCATTATTATAGGCAAAAATGTATGTACCTTTTTCTGCAGGAGGCCTCAATCTCATCAAAATTACCAAAATGGAAACAAGGCAACTTTAGCTAAAACCCGTTGAGATCTTGCTCACAAGAATGACAAGTTATGAATCAGATGGATACATAATTTCTACATCAAAACATAACATATTGATACTGTTTTTATCCCTATACAAGTTTCATGGGTGGTGAGAAAAATAATTAATGCAAAAAGGATCATAGCTCAGACTCAATTGATGGACATGCAAAGTATGACTACAATTAGACATATCTACCTTAAGTTATTAGGAGATGGACCAAGTGTAAAACTTGACGTTGGCAAAACAAGTACAAGTTTAGACCAAAGGCAAAAATTTTCCAGTGGATTCAATTGCAAGATAGATTACTAACTATTCGTTCCCCTAATCACCTCTGATTCTCCGCGTCATCATCACTTCCAAATAATTAGTAGATGTTTAAACAATTTCTGAAACATCTTTCGCTTGCTTAAATAACTCCTGATTGTATAAACAATATTTCCATTCCAAAACAACCCCTCCCCCCATACCACCTCCCCTCCTCCACATCATCACTACTTCCAAACAACTAGTAAATGTTTAAACAATCCTTGATTGTATAAGCAATATTTTTCATTTGCTCAAACAACTCTTAATTGTTTAACCAATATTTTTCGATTGTTTAAACAACTCTTGATTATTTTTCCAAGACTGTAACTTTTTTCTCCCAATATTCTTTAAAAATTTTAACAGACAAATCTAAATTAAGAAGTAGAAGAAGATAAAAACATACAAATAAAAAGATGAACATTCTAGATGAAGATAATGAGGAAAAATTTAGAAGAAAAAAAAACAAAAAAACAACAAAAAGATAAGCCAGAGAAAATAATACAAAGAAAAATGAGAAATATGAAAAGGAGGAAGAAGATTAAGAATGGAAGAAGAATAAAAGAAAAAAGAATAAGAAGAAAGAAACAGATAATGAAAAGCTGAAAAGAGGAAATTTAAAGTTTGAAATTTGATAGTATATGAAGGAGATAAAAATAACTTTTAATGTTGTAATATTGCTCTCAATGTTTTACAAATTATAATTAGGTCTTAAATTTATTTAATTGACTTTGACTATATGTATGTCTATTTTAATTCATTCAACTCTTAGGTGTCACTTTTAGCTCATTTATCTCCGTTTCAAAAAGAATCACCTGTTTTGACTTAGTACAAAGTTTAAGAAAATAAAAAAAAAATTGAATCTTATAATCACAAATTAAAGATATTAGAAATTAATCAAAATGCCTTTTAGTATTGTGGTCTTAAACTGTGGAAAGGTGAAATTAAATTATTGTCAATAAAAAAAAATCATTCTTTCTGAAAAGCACTAAAATAAAAAATAGGTCATTATTTTTTAAAATGAAAGGAGTAATAATTTGGGCTCTTTGAATTAGAAGCAATTTATCTCGTATGATTGTTATTCACCACTTTCAATATGACATAAAAATAACATTACAATATGAATAAAATAAAAAGTTGGAACTCAGATGGTTTGGATGATAAGGTTGAAAAAGATTTTTTTTTAAAAATAACTTCCTTGAATTTGAGAAAAATTAGTCCATTTGGAAAAGGTTTTTCAAAATACTCCATTCATTTGCTTTTACTTGACATATTTTGACTTGGCACATTCAACAACAACAACATACCCAATATATTCCTATCAAGTGGGATCTGAAGAGGGTAACTGTATGCAGTTCATACCACTAACTCAAATGCGAGATAGAGAGGTTATTTTCGATAAACCCCGGCTTAAAATAAAACAATCTAAGATAAGGAATAGTAATAGTAGGAGTAGTAAAAGAATAAGATATTGTAGAAATTGACATATTCAATAATACCATAAACAAGATACTTCAAATAACATACCAAAAGATACAAAATTCTAAACTCAAACTAATCATCTACCCTAATTTACCTCCTCCACAACTTCCTATCTAGGATTATGCCCTCTGTAAGCTGGAGCTGATGCTCCATATTATGTCTAATCACCTCTCTTCAATATTTCTTCGATCTACCTCTACCTCTCTTAAAACCATCCCTAGCCAATTTCTCACACCTCCGCACGGTGGCATCTGTGCTCCTCCTCATCACATAACCGAACCATCTCAACTTCGCGTCCCTCATATTGGCTTCTACCGAAGCCACTTCTACCTTATCTCGAATAACCTTATTCCTAATCTTATTCTTCCTAGTACACCTACACATCCACCTAAGCATTCTTATTTTCGCCACCTTCATGTTCTAGATATGGGCCTTCTTCGCAGGCCAACACTCTGCCTCATACAACAACATTGATCTAACTACCACTCTATAGAACTTGTCTTTAAGTTTGGGAGGTACCTTCTTATCACATAAGATTCCAGAGGCGAGCCTCTATTTCGTTCACTCTACCCTAATACGATGAGTGATATCTTCTCCAATCTCTCTGTTTTCCTGAATCATAGACCCAGATACTTAAAACTATCTCGCTTACTAATAGAATAAGTGTCAAGCTTAACAACCATATCGGACTCATGAGACACCTCGCTTAACTTACACTCCAAATATTTTGTCTTGGACCTACTCAACCTAAACCCTTTAGACTCAAGAGTTTGCCTCCAAACCTTCAATTTAGCATTGACTCCACTACATATCTTATTAATCAAGACTACATCATCCACAAAAAGCGAACAATAGGGTACTTCACCTTGACTGTGCCAAGTTAAAACATTCATCACCAAGGCAAAAAAAAATAAAAATTAAGCATCGAGCCTTGATGTAATTCCATCAAGACAGGAAAATGCTTCGAGTCCCCTCCCCCAGTCCTAACCCGAATCTTGGCTCCATTGTACATATTTTTAATCGCCCTAACATACACTATAGGTACACCTCTAGCCTCCAAACACCTTCAAAGAACCTCCTTAGGAACTCTATCACAGGCCTTCTCTAAGTCGATAAACATCATATGAAAATCCTTCTTTCTATCCCTATACTGCTCCACCAGTTCTCTGACGAGATGGATGGCTTCAGTAGTCGATTGCCCTGGCATAAATCCAAACTGATTTTCAGAAATAGTAACAATCTTCTGCAACCTCAACTCTACCACCTTCTCCCAAACCTTCATAGTGTGACTCAACAACTTGATACCCCTATAATTGTTGCAATCATGAATGTCGCCCTTATTCTTATACAGTGAAATTATCGTACTCTACCTCCAAGCTTCAGGCATCCTCATCGTCTTAAAAATTATGTTAAACAACCGAGCCAACCACTTCATACCTGCCCCTCCTGTGCACTTCTTAAAATCCACCAAAATCTCATCTGGCTCTGTCGCTCTACCTCTACATATCCTGCGAATAACCCCTTTAACCTCTTCAACCTCAATGCGTCTATAATAACCATAATCACGAAACCTCTCAAAATGCTCCAAATCCCCCAACACAATACTAGTATCCCTTCCTTTGTTCAGGAGCTTATAAAAGTAAGACTGCCATCTCTTCCTAATACGACCCTCCTCTACCAGAACTTTGTCATCCACATCCTTAATACACTTTACCTGATCCAGGTTCTGAGCCCCTATCTCTCTAACCTTGGCGAGCCTGTACAAATTTTTATCCTCACCTTTACTATCCAACGATGTGTATAAACTCTCGAAAGCAGCATCCTTATCCCTCGTGACCGCTAACTTCGCCTATCGCCTAGCAACCTTATACTCCTCCCTATTCTTCTGTTTATCTTCTTTTTATCCTTACTCTCAGCCAACATTGCATATGCTCTTTTTTTATCCTCCACCTTCCCTTCACCTCGTCGTTCCACCATCATCTCCTTGGTGCTTGCCCGAGCTGCCTCTCGAGACCCTCAACACCTCTCTAGCTGCCTCCTTGATGCAATTGACAGTCACGTCCCACATACTATCAACATCCCCTCCACTCCCACAAGTCTCCCTCACCATCAACTTATCCCCTATATCCAATGCATTGGCCAAAGTCAGATTGCCCCATCTAATCCTCAACTGATCCTCCATCCCTCTCCTCCTCCGTTTCTTGTTGATCTTTAAGTCCATCACCGAAAGCCTATGTTAGGTCGAAAGACTCTTACCCAGTAAAACCTTACAATCCTTAAAAATACCCCTGACTTAACACATTCATTAGGAAAAATAATTAATAACATAACTATTTTACCGTGATGCCTCTATTAAATGATGTTTATATTATGTTTTGAAATTAATTTAGAGGAAAAATAATTAATATTAAGGGTAAAATAGAAAAAAGTATTATCTTTTTTTGATATATCAAAAAATGGTAAGTAAAAGTAGAAATACAATTACAAAATTAGTGACAATTAAAAGTGGATGGATGAAGTATTTAAGTCAACCAATATAAAAGAATTGTGAAACATTTTTCGAGAAATATTTTTTCCTGCCTACCAAACACATAAAGCTTAAGAAAATAATTAAAAGGAAAACATTAAAAAAAGAAAGAGAAAATATAAAATCTAAACCCAAAACCCTTTCTTCATCCTTTTCTCTTCAGCCACCAAAAACTTCTTCCTTTTCTCTCCAATGGCGATTCTAGTAAGCTCCAAAGCGGAGCAAAAACGCCGAGAGGCGCAAAAGAAGAAAGCAAAGTCAGGAGGGTTCGAGTCATTAGGTTTAACATCCAATATCTTTCGAGGAATTAAACGTAAGGGTTACAGAGTTCCAACGCCAATTCAACGCAAAACAATGCCATTAATACTCTCCGGATTGGATGTTGTTGCTATGGCTCGTACAGGTTCTGGTAAAACGGCTGCATTTCTCGTACCTATGCTTGAGAAATTGAAACAACATGTTCCACAAGCTGGTGTTAGGGCTCTTATTCTTTCGCCTACGAGAGATTTGGCGCTTCAAACTCATAAGTTTACGAAAGAACTTGGTAGATTTACAGGTGATTTGTTTCTGCCATTCGTCTAACTTATATAATAAGTACTTAATTACTTTTTTTTTTGATAATCAGTATCATTTTTAAATTCCAAACAGGATGGAACTATTTCACTGAAGTGAAATAATTTTTCGGGAAAAAGTGAAAAAATTCTCATGGCCAAACGCATGTTTAATCTGTGAAATTTGGTTCAATAGTTAAGTTCGTGAATACAATGGTGAAATTCTGGAACTTAACCTGTAATGCTCTTAAATCGCTATTAACAGTCTAGTAACATATTGAATTTAACTCATGTAGCATTGTAGAGGTATTTATTGTCCATTTTCTCTGTTGCAGTAGTTTGTAACTGAAGAAAGGAGGAAAGGTTCTTTGAATTACCTCTTTTACCATTGGTGCTATAAGTTTTAGGCAGATTACCTGTAGCCTAAAATGGTTAAAAGCTGAACTTTTCTCCTTGATGCAGATCTTCGTGTTAGTTTATTGGTTGGTGGTGATAGTATGGAAAGCCAATTTGAAGAACTGGCTCAAAGTCCTGATATTATAATTGCAACTCCTGGTCGGCTCATGCACCATTTGTCTGAGGTTGATGATATGTCACTGCATACTGTGGAATATCTAGTTTTTGACGAGGCTGATTGTTTATTTAGCATGGGTTTTGCTGAGCAATTGCATAGAATTCTCACCCATCTAGGTGAGAATCGCCAAACACTGCTTTTTAGTGCAACTTTACCTAGTGCGCTTGCTGAATTTGCCAAGGCTGGTCTTCGAGACCCTCAGCTTGTCCGGCTTGATTTGGATACAAAGATAAGTCCAGACTTGAAGGTTGCGTTTTTCACTTTAAGACAGGAGGAGAAGCATGCTGCACTTCTCTATCTGCTTCGTGAACAAATAACATCTGATCAGCAGACTATAGTTTTTGTTTCCACCAAGTATCATGTTGAGTTCCTTAACATTCTTTTAAGAGAAGAGCGTATTGAACCTTCTGTTTGTTATGGTGATATGGATCACGATGCTCGAAAAATGCATATTTCTAGATTTAGAGCAAGAAAGACAATGGTGCTCATTGTGACTGATGTGGCTGCTAGAGGAATTGATATTCCACTGCTTGATAATGTTATCAACTTTGATTTTCCTACCAAGCCTAAACTTTTTGTTCATCGAGTTGGGCGAGCTGCAAGGGCTGGTCGTATTGGCACTGCATATTCTTTTGTCACATCCGAAGACATGGCCTATTTGTTAGATCTTCATCTCTTTCTATCTAAACCAATCAGGGCTGCGCCAACTGAGGAAGAGGTTTTACAAGATATGGATGGCGTCCTGTCCAAAATTGATCAAGCAGTTGCCAATGGAGAAACTGTGTATGGGCGTTTTCCACAAACTGTTCTAGATCTCCTCTCTGATAGAATCCGGGAAATCATTGATTATTCAACAGAACTAGAAACTCTACGAAGGCCATGTACTAAAGCATTTGGGTTGTACTCAAAGACAAAAGCGAAGCCTTCTAAAGAGTCCATTAAAAGAGTAAAAGACCTACCCTGTGAAGGGTTGCATCCAATGTTCAAAAATGTCCTTTGTGGTAATGAATTATCAGCAATGGCCTTTTCTGAACGATTGAAGGCCTTCAGGTTACCCTATGAGTCCTTTCATATTTTTGATTGGTATGTTGTCATGGTGGAAGGATATTATTTATGTTCTTTAACATTATATTTTGTCATAGACCTAAGCAGACAATCCTGGAAGCTGAAGGTGAAGCTGCTAAGTCAAAAAAACAGGTAAATTTCCTATCTTTTACGCTAGCTGCTATTTCATCAACTACAACATGGAGAACTTCAAATTCCTGATATAGTGTATGGTCTCTTTTGAATGCAGCTTGTGTTTATTTTTATACAGCTCCTGTCGTCTTTCACATCATATAATCTGACAAGTATCAGGACATGCACATGTGTACCCCATATCAATGAGTATAAACTTTTTAAAAACCACATAATATTATTAAAGAATGTTTTTGATTTTATTTATAAAATAAAAGTTGAAAAAAAAATTCTCCGTCCTGTAAATGATGAATGTTAATCTTATTAGCAGTTGAAATCCTCGAAAATAGTAGCAACAAAGTTGATCCATCATGCTTTATAGCATTACTTGTTGGCATGTACATCATCTTGTGTATGAAATTCGTTCATCTTATCCTCAATGTGCATGTTGGCTAGAAATGTTGAAAAAATTGAAGGCGTTTGTTTTCTGTACATACTTGACAACACAAAAAGAAAAAAAGAAAAGGAACACACAGAAAAATATGTTCTTGACATAAAAACTCCACAGATACGAAGAAATAAAGTATTACTTAGAGAAAATGGACACGAGTGGGTGACGTGAAGTGTCAAATTCTTCAGTGGCTGATACAGTTCTCTTCTCAATGGGAAAAATAAGTACGACTTTGCAATTAAGAGAAAGTCCATCACTTTGAGAATTGAGAGCAATGGGCTAACATGTTATCCTGATTGAGTTTTATAAATTGGAAAAAATTGCTTTAATTTCTAATAGTTTAAGCCTCTAATTCAGCTTCTAATTGTCTACGTAGCTGTAGCTTCTTTCCAATTAAATCTTTTAGTTTCGGACAACTTTGCTTTCACATACATCACAAAGTTTATTTTTTAATAATGAACATAGAAATGCTCAATGTTTTAATAGTATGTGCGTATTATGGAAATCAATGTGATAAAGATGAAATTGAAGTGTTTTTCTTCAAATCAAAACTAAAGTAGTCAAGAAGACATAAATATATATAAAAATCAACTACAAAGAACAATACTACTCTACACATCACACACGAGGGAAAGATTATAATCTAGAATAAAATTTAGAAAATTATAAAAAGATTATAAATTCTGCTTCATACTGAACCATTTAAGAATGTTAAATATATAGTCTAGGAAGTCGCATACTATTTACCACGAATGAATTTTATTTGCTCTCTTCTTTCATATCTATCCAACTTCAAATAAACCTAATTTTAATTTCCATAACAACATTTCCTTCTTTTTGTTTGCTATCAACGCCATATGGTATCTGTGCCTTTTTCCAAATATAATAAATCTTTCAACGATAAATAGTGATTGAAACTGCAACAACTGCTTGTAAGCACTTTTTACATTTTTTTTCTTGGATAATCGTGCTGTTCTGCTCAACCCATTTTGCGTGCACCCTGCCTAATTCCACTGGTACCCAAAACCTCTGGCCACTAATAGGTACTTGGTAACTCTGTTCACCAAGGCTAGAACGGATGAGAAGAAATCACCTGGTATTTTTGCCTATGCTGGAATTTGAACTTGAGATCTCATTGTTCTCAACCCACTTCGTTGACATAATTCACATAGCTAGGTCTCCCTTAGACATTTGAACATTTCAGCAGCCACCTCTAATCAATGATTTTTCCTTTCATCTTTTTCATCCATACAACCAAACTTCTCAACTGCTTAGCTACAAGTGTTGTGTGCTCTTATTACTTTGAGGTGCATTATGTCGAAAGAATTAAAAGCTTAATTTTGGAGTATATTTAGTCCCAGTAATGTGTTCCAGTTAGATGTATATTCACCTTCATGTCTTCGGAACTTCAAGTATTGCTGGAATTCTGAATCGACTTGCTCATTGCTCTTCTCCATTCTAAGTAAGTACGTCTTATAGGTGATACTTAATAAATATTTTGGATAACCCACGCAGAATCAATGGTGCGATGTGATGAAGATGAAAAGAGCTATTCATGAGGAGGTTATCAATAAAGTTCGTCAACAGCGCTCCAGTGTTCCTACACCAAAGGTGAAGCGCCTTCCTATGTATTATCTTTTGTTTAGGTGTTCTAGGAGTGCGTTTTCTAGCTGCTTTCATAACGCAAACAGGAAACCTAAAGGACGGTATTCTATGGATGCGTAACACAATATGTTCAGGTGCTGGTCACTTTTGAAATTATTGAATTTAGTACCTAGATACGCCCTTGAAATTCTTGCCTTATGGAGTAAGGTTCCCTTTGTTTACCAATTTTAGGCGCAGTACAATTTTCACACTGATGGAACATAGATATATGCAACAGACATTGTTTCATTTCCATTTCAACCTCAAACCTCAGCCTGGTTAAGTCACTTGGTGTCACTTGTCAAATAGTTAGTATATAAAAGTTGTTTAATATCTGCAGTCTCTTATTCTTTTCCTCATGGGTGTGTGACTCATTTTATGCTATTTCATTTGATGCAAAGTTCGAAATGAGCTGGAGTGTGTGGAGTCTTTGTGTTGTCTCTATCTATTGGTTTTGGAAAGATACCCTTCACGCGAGTAAAGCCAGCCTGGAGGGTACTGTAGTTTCTTTCTTTTTCTTGTATCTTTTCGGTTTTCAAATAAGAACATACAGATGTGGCAGACATGAATTTTGCAAATGGTCAAATACACAAACTAAAGGACAGGGGAAATCGCATGCTGAATGAAAGTCAATATGAGTGAGTTGTAAATACTGTTGTTTAATTAGGCTACAAAATTGGTGGTATATTGATAAGTATCTTGAGTAAAGATTGTGCCATAGGACAGTGATTTTTTGCTTGACCTGAACAAGCATACTTGTATTTGGGGGAAGTGACATGGCGTCAAGGTGCAGCTCCCACTATTTAGTTGTTGGAAGTTCTCTCTTCAGCTATTTGTTGTGGAGAGTTCACCTTCTAACTACCTGATATGATGTTATAAGAATCCTTCTCAGAATATGGTTTGATATTTTGATCTTATAATTTGCAAATGGTAATTAAAAGTGTTCATTTGAATCTTGTTTCTTTTCTATTGCAGGAAGATGACATTGATCCTGCACCTTCAAAAAAGGAGAAACAAGGTTTGTCCTTGTTCACTCTTCCCTTTTGTGATCCTGTCCCAGTTTATCTCAAAAAAGGAATGTATAGTACGTGATAAGTCATCTGTTCAGACATACTGATGCAAGATGTATTATCTCATCTTGGAATAGGAAGATTTGTAGTGATATGAGCCCTGTTATAATTTGATTTTGAACATATTGCACCCCATTCATCAGATGCAGTGGACTTGAAAAGACAAAGAGCACCATTTAGATGAAGAAAGATAAAACTGTTTATGTGTTCACCTTATTGATATTCTCATATTCTGTATTCTGGGTGTAAGATCTTTACTGTTACCCAAACTAGAAGTTTTGGTTTATAATTTCTTTTTAGAGTTGAGATTCAAAGAAGTCTATGTTGAGAAGGTCCTTTGCACTTGAGACACCTTAAAAACGTGTAGCTGCTTCCTTAGAGTTGGGTGGTGTCAATAATAATAATAGCGATCTCCTTTGTGCATTATCCTTCTTCTTGTTATTATGATAGATTAGATCTTGTCAAGCTACTTGCTTATCATACTGTTTCCATTGAACGACTTTTACCGTCTTGCAATTCTGGAGGGTTTACTTGAAAGTTAGTTCTCAGTTATCATGAGACTCCCGAATCCTGAGGTTATTGTTTAGGTTCTCCCATTGCTACATTGTTTGCGAGAATCCGTGAAATACAATTTCTAGCCGTTGATGGATCTTTTTCTTTTTTTTTTTTGGTGGACATGTGAACTGTAAAGAGAGTTCATTTCAATCAAGTGACTCCAAGAAGGTGCAACTATTTGCACTTCAAAACTAACACCCCCTCCTTGAACACCTAGGAAGCTGAGGAAATGAGCTTCATATGCATTTTTCATTTTACAACCTTAAAAGGCAAAGTGATACCGAGTTCGTAGATAGGATGTGCTTGCCCTCAAAACGCCTTCTGCTTCTCTTCATCCGGATTTCCTGAAAGACCGAGGCTGGAATGGACTCACTGCTCCTTTAATGGATTAAATGCTGTTCTTGTGCAAGTAATCTGAAAATTAAATTGCACTTCAGCACATGGAACCAAAGGGTAGTTGGGGAGCAGACCATACTTAAAAGAGAAGAGGGTTAGTGTATTATAGTGTTTTTTAAGAAAACCTTTTAATCGTCGAAATTGCTTTTCCCTGCCTCCGCAACAAGTAAGAAAAGACTGAGAGCAGGTTTTCCTCCATCCTTTGCCTAGCTAGCACCTTCTGTGTTAGTTATTTCTTCTAATCCTTTTTACAAGTAAGAAAAGACTGAGAGTAGGTTTTCCTCCATCCTTTGCCTAGCTAGCACCTTCTGTGTTAGTTATTTCTTCTAATCCTTTTTACAGGTTGTACATCCGGTATAATTTGCAGCCGCTTTCTTTCAAGATGGACAGGAATAGGATTTACTTCAATGCTGGATTTAAGTCATATGACATTACTCGATGGAACTCGGACAATGCAGTTTGGTACGAATGGGTTGAGAAGAGTAGAAGACTAATGAGAAGAACATCAATGAGCAACAAGATAATGGAGTGGATTTGCTTTACTTTAAGAGAAGCTTCCACAGTTCAGAAGAAGGTGGTCAGAAGATGGAAAACCTCAGAAAGAGATGAAATGGTTTTTAGCACAAAGAAGCAGAATGAGCATGGGAGATACATGAGTATTCTCTCAGTAAATAAGGGAGGGAGGTCAGTATTGATTTTACCAGAGATAACATTAAATGCAGGTTGGTGTGACATAGCATTTAAGATTGACAACTTCATTAAAGACCCCAAAAAACAGTAAAATGTTGGTCCCTCAATGTTAACAGAAGCCAACTATCCCTTTGCAAAAGCAGTTAAGGAAAGTAAATGGCAATCTAGAGACATTCAAGAAGCTGAAGTGAATAGCTCAGCAGGCAGAATTGAAATTGCAGGCTCTTCAGTCTCTCAAGATGAGGGACTGTTGAGTTAGATGTTTTGTTGGTAGCCTAGAGATGATCTGCAAGGAGAAGCCCACGCTGGTTGATATGAGGGCATGGTCATCTCAAACCTGGAAAAATGTTTTTGGGATGAACATCTATGAGATGTACGGAGACGTGTTCCTTTTTGAATTTCCAAATAGATGCATGGCAGAGCAAGTGCTACAAGGTCAGTGGACCTGGAAGAAGAAAAAATTCAACCTTGAAAGATGGTCTCCAATGGCAGGTTGTGTTACCAATTCCATTGTAGCAAAGGAGACATGGATCAGAGCAATTGGAATACCTCTGCACCTATGGTTGCAAAAGGTTTTCTATGAAATTGGACAAATGTGTGGAGGTTGGGTGGCCACATAAAGAGACGGAGCTAAGAAATCACATAAAATGGGCACGAATTTTGGTGGATACTGATGGAAGAAAGATACCCAATGAAGTATCAATAGCTCATAACGGCAACACTTTTTTCATCTTGAGTTGGGCCGAGAACAAACCCAGATGCGAAAGATTGCCGGAGTTGCCAAGGAAGCTACCAAAGATGGCGATGTTGACGGTTACACAGTCCACCCTTTTACCCAGAGGTTAAATAGAACAACAGTCGTACTATGATTTTGAATTCCCATCAATCTAGAGATTCGATCTGCAGAAACCACATGGGTTTTCCTCAATTTACAGTTGGATCACGTGGAGCAGAAAACACACGTGAGGGGCACACTACCAACTTAAATGAAACCCCACAATTGGGCTGGATCAGGAAGTACAATGATATATCATCTTTTAATTCAGAAGATGGGCCTAATTTTGCAGCCCATGTGATATTTAATGAGAGATCAGCACATATATCATCTTTTAATTCAGAAGATGGGGCTGATTTTGCAGCCCATGTGATATTTAATGAGAGATCAGCACAGGGGCCTAGTCAAATCGCAACAGAACTCTTTTGTGATAACGTGAAAGAACCTTTCTCTTAGAGCTTTGATCAAAAGACCATGCAGACCTAGGAGAATAGCACGAAAAACTTGGATAAAGTAATAGTCAATGTAAGTGAGGTCAGGGATGATGATTCTACCAAGGAATTAATGGAATTAGAAGTACAGGGGATGTCGAGGGAGGTGACTGTGAACTCAGATATAATCTCGACAGAAATAGTGGTCTAAGATGAAGCTGCAACAATGGAGAATTGGGAGATTGAAGATGTAGAGCCCCTGCGAGTTCAAACACAACTGTTGATCAAAGAAAAAGAGAAGAAACTTTTGTTTGGGTGCAACAAAATATGCTAAAATTAGGCAAATTACTGGAACTATTGCTGCAAGTAGATAGCTGCAGGATAGCAAAAAGAATGGAGTCAGATGCAATATGTAAAAGATCCGGATTCAAAGGGGCACAAGAACTAAAGAGTTTGGTGGCTTTTGATGTGAAATTCAAGAGTGGGGGCGATGGGAACAAGGGGAGAAACTATTCGTAAAATTGCTTAATGCAGTTCAAATTGATTTCTTGGAATGTGAGGGGTTTAAATTGTAGGGATAAAAGGAGATTAGTTAAAAGTATGGTGATGGGTTGGAATGCTGAGATTATATGCATACAAGAAACAAAGCTAGAAGGGGAGTTGACAGAAATAGTTAAACAATTATTGGGGGTGTGGGGTGGGGGGAAGGTGGATAAAATTTACTTGTCTAGAGGCTAGTGGGACAAGAGGAATTCTGATGCTTTGGGATAGTAGAGTTTGGAAGGTGGAGGTCCTAGAAACAGGGATGTACACTTTAACTTGTAAATTTGAAGCACTGATGCAAAATTTTTCCTGCCATATTACAAGGGTTTATGCGGGACAAGAGGAATTCTGATGCTTTGGGATAGTAGAGTTTGGAAGGTGGAGGTCCTAGAAACAGGGATGTACACTTTAACTTGTAAATTTGAAGCACCGATGCAAAATTTCTCCTGCCATATTACAAGGGTTTATGCCCCCAATTGCTATGTTGAAAGAAGATTAGTATGGGAGGAAGTTGGGTCTGTTAGGGGTTTGATGGAAGGACCATGGGCAGTATGTGGGGGATTTTAATATATGTAGGTTCATCTCAGAGAAGAGGAACTGCACTATAAGTACAAAGGTGATGAACGAATTTTCAGATTTTATTGAGGACATGTGTCTCATCGATTTGCAGCTGGAGGATGCCAAATATACCTGGGGTAAAGGGGAAAATCATGAAGCTGCATCAAGAATTGATAGGATCCTAATATCAGAAGAATGGGATGAGTGTTTTAATAACTTAAAACAAATGCTATTACAGAGGATAGCTTCTGATCACACTCCTATTGCCATTCAAGGTGGAGCTTGGAATAGGAAAAAAAGCTATGTTAAGTTAAAAAATTAGTGGCTGAACACTGATGGCTTCACTAACAGAATTAGGGGATGGTGGAACAACTTTAATTTTGCTAGTAGACTCGATTACATTCTAACATGCAAGATGAAAGCTTTGAATAACAAACTCAAAGAGTGGAGCAAAGGTGAGCAAGGGAACTTAGGTGTCCAAAAAAAGATCCTGTTAAGTAAGTTGGCAGAATCAGTATCAAGAGAGAATTTTTACTTTTGAAGAGATTCAAAGAAAAGCAGGGTTAATGCTAGAATACGAGGAATTAATTAAAAAGGAGGAGATTGCATGGAGACAAAGGTCCAGAGCCTTATGGCTAAAGGAGGGGGACAGAAATACAAAGTTCTTCCACAAAGTTGCAAATGCTCACAAAAGGAATAATAGCATAGACCAGCTGCTCGTACAAGGAGAACTCACTCAGGATTCTGCGAGAATCGAAGGGGAGATAGTAGATTTTTATCAAAATCTGTACACTGAAACAATGCAATGGAGACCAGCCAGTCACTTCCATAATTGCCTAGTTATAACAGCGGAAGAAAGGGAGTGCCTTCAAGCAATATTTAAGGAGGAAGTGTTGAGAAGTATAAAGTTATGTGCAACAGATAAAGCTCCAGGACCCAACGGCTTCACTGTGGGGTTTTTCAGCAAGTGCTGGAAAGTGGTAAGAACAGATGTCATGAATGCATTCTACAACTTTTATGAGCAGGAAATGTTTGAGAGGAGCTACAATGTCACTTTTATAGCTTTAATCCCAGAAAAGAAATGTGCTAAAGAATTGAGAGATTTCAGACCAATTAGCTTGATTGGTAGCAGATATAAAATATTTTCCAAAGTTCTCACTGAAAGGTTGAAAAGGGTGATGGCAAAACTTGTTGACTCTCAACAAATGGCGTTCATCAAAGGCAGACAAATTATGAATGCAGTGCTGGTGGCTAATGAAGCTGTGGGATCTAGACAGAAGCAAGAAAAGCCAGGAATACTTTGCAAGTTACAACAACAACAACAAAAAACCCAGTATATTCCCACCTAGTGGGGTCTGGGGAGGGTAGAGAGGCCGTTTCCAATAGACCCTCGACTCAAAACACTAGACAATATACAAAAATATTCAAAGCATGAAACATGATAAAACTAACAATGATACAACATCCACAAAAATAATGTACATTACCAAACAAAAGACACCAAAACCCTCCTAACTACGAACTACGATTCATCCCCCCACCTTATCCCTTTATCATATAATTTTTCCTCCAAACCTTCCTATCCAAGGCTATGTCCTCAGTGAGATGTAACTGCTCCATGTCACGTCTAATCACTTTTCTCCAGTATTTCTTTGGTCTACCCCTACTCCGCTTGAAATCATCTAACGCTAGTCTCTCATACCTATGAACTGGGGCATCCATGCCCCTCCTGGGCTCACCTGCTAGCAGTATTGAAAAGGATGGAATTTGGGCAAAAATGGATTCACCGGATAAGGTATTGCATTTCAACAGTGAGTTTTTCAGTTCTTATCAATGGTACCCCAACAGGGTTCTTCAAATCACAGAAGGGTCTCATACAAAGAGATCCATTGTCTCCTTTTTTGTTTTTACTAGTAATGGAGGGCCTCAATAGTATGGTTAAATCTGCAAATATTTATGGGTGACTAAGAGGTTTTAATGTGGCTAGAGAAGGAAGAGACAACCTGGAAGTGACTCATCTGCAGTATGCAGATGATACACTAATCTTTTGTGATGCTTATGAAAAACAACTCAGAGTACCAAGGATAATCCTTGTCCTATTTGAGGGCATGTCTGGACTACACATTAACTGGAGGAAGAGTTTCTTGTACCCTATCAATGAGGTCTCAAAAATATGGATTCCCTGAATGCTATTCTGGGTGGTGAAATTAGTGGTCTGCCGACCACGTCCCTAGGTATGCCATTAGGAGCAAAATCAAAGTCAAAAGAGATATGGAGCAATGTGGTTGAAAAGTGTGAAGAAATTAGCTAGATGGAAAAGACAATACTTGTCATTAGGGGGGAGATTAACTCTCATCAATTCAGTCTTCCTTGCCCACTTATATGATGTCCTTGTTCCCTATTTCAGCAGGGGTCATTAGCAGATTAGACAAAATCACAAAGAATTTCCTGTGGCAAGGTAATAAAGACAGAAAAGGTTATCACCCAGTCAAGTGGAAGTCTCTTATTTGTGACAAAATGCTAGGAGGTTCGGGGATCAAGAATCTGGAGTATCATAGCAAAACACTTAGAATGAAATGGTTGTGGAAATATGCTAATGACAAACAAACTTTATTGGGGAAAGTGATAGAAGCCAAATATGAAGAGGAAGATGGATGGATGATTAAAGAAGTTACAACTCCATATGGAGTTAATTTATGGAGATCCATAAGAATCCTATGGAATGAGCTAAAAAGTTTCTCCAGGATCAAAGTGAACAATGGGAGAAAAACCTGTTTTTGGAATGATGATTAGCATGAGGTTGGTAATATGGAAACGAGGTTCCCAGAAATACACTCCATAGTGAATTACCGACATAGTACAATAGCCGAACTATGGACACGAGGGGTGGAATTTCAGTTTCAGAAGGCAACTCAATGATTGGGAAGTGCAAAGAATAGCAGAATTCGTAAGTCAAATTGAACACTTTAGTGGGTTGAAGGAAGGAAGTGATGAACTACGGTGGCTAGGCAGTGAAAAGGGCTCTTTCAAGGTGAGCAAAGCTTACAGAAGGTTGAACAACTCCAACATGCAGCTAAACAGGTGGTCATGGAAGAATATTTGGAAAGCCAAAATTCCATACAAAGTGGCATGTTTTGTATGGCTTTTGGCAAGGGAGCAGTTCTTACTCAGGAGAATCTCATGAAAAGGGGAATAACTATATGCCCCAGATGCTTCCTATGTGGTGAGAACGAAGAAACAGTTAACCATTTGTTTTTGCATTGCAAGATAACAGGACTGCTGTGGAGAGTGTTTTTGAACCTTAGAGGTGTATCATGGTGTATGCCAGGGAAGATTACAGAAGCCCTATTAAGTTGGGATCTAGTGGGAATGCAAGCAAAGAGTAGAAGCAAATGGAGGATAGTTCCAGCTAGCATTTGGTGGTCTATCTGGAAAGAAAGAAATTCCAGGTGTTTTGAAAATGTAGAAAATAGTGTGCAACAAATCAAGTTAAATTGTATCTTGATTTTGTGTTTTTGGTGTAATCAGATATGGTCAAATGATCCTGTCTCTATTATTGATGTTTTAGACTCATTATAGATATAGGATCATAGATTTTGGTAGTACGCTTGTAAATATGGTTGTGCACAACCTTGTTCTGAATATATAAGAAGTTACCAGTTTCAAAAAAAAAAAAAAAAACTAGTAAGAAACAACAAAGCAAGATCATGGCTGAAAAAGCCTCCAGTTTGGACAGTATTGGTTTCAGCAATACGTAAAAGACGAGAACTTTATTGATTCGTTTGTACCTCAGGGGCGTCGCAGCACATTGTATGATGTGGTTCAATCTTTTCCTTATCCCTCCCTTCTGCATTGTAGTTGGGATCTTTATTTGCAAGTATCAGGAAGTATGTTTGAGAAATAAGAGACGGGAAGAGATGTATTGACGACTTATCAATTTGGTGAACACAAGGCGTACTTATTTATAGGCATCAAAGGGAACAGATATGATATATTGGTATTTCTCCTGAGCAGTGATGGAAAATATGGAGCAATGCATTAACTCTCTAGAAGAGATAGAAGACTTGTAGTTTTGCTGTATCAGTAGTGGTGGCTGGACGTTGGTACTTTTTTTAAATAAAATTTTACGATATAAAAAAAGATATGCTAATATTTCTCCTATATGCTGTTTAGATCTTCAGATTTATATTAATATATCCAACATTAACCCTGAACATTCTAATATCTTCCTCTTAATCGTTAGGTGGCGACCAGGGAGACCAACTTGAGGTTGTCTATTTTGAAAAATAGAAAAGTTAAATAGGCGGTGGACTAGTTATTGGAAAGTTTGTTATAGAAGTAATTGCTGAATCTCGATGGAGAATTATGTCACTGGACCTCAGCGAAAAAGTTTTGGTTGTTAAATTCGAAGATCCCTGATTGCCCAAGAATGACTGGCAAGAGGTTCTGCCACAATATGGTCTCTAAGAAGAGGTTCAGTGCCACTAGGATGATAATAGGAAAAAGGTGCACAAATAGGTGCGGTGCTGCCAAACGACAAGGGGAGAACAAAATGATAAACTGATGAAAAGGACAGAGGTCAAACAGATGTAAGACTGTCCGTGGGTAGGTAGACACTTCTTTTTTTTTTTTCAATGATAAGAAGCAGGCATTTAAATCTCTACTAGGTATCATAAAGGATCATTTTTTTTTTGTGTGCGCGTGAGAGAGAAGCTAAAGCTTAGAGGATCGTAGTGCTTTGGTACCATGTGAGAGAGTTAGAGGAGGGAAAAAGTTATAGATACATCAGTGAATATGGGGGACACCTATATATTGGTGTCAAAACAGACATGATATTTGTCGGATGTGAATATGTAACTTAAGGCTTAATTTTAATTCAAACATTCTAACTTGATTAACATAGAAATAATATAGATGTTTGCCACTTTTAAGTTGGATAAACTAAACCTTAATATTTTCAAGTTTCTGTGTATTGATTTGGCAGTAGCAATTTGAAACCCAATTGGAACTTGATATGGATACCACATTTTAGTTTTCCAACATGTCACGTGGATTGGACTACCACAACATACCCAGTGAGATCCCAACATGTCACATGGATTAGACATTGAATAAAAAGCTCCCAGTTATCATTTTAAAAAAGAACAGAATACTCCCTAGTTATGATTGTAAGGTCTTAGAGGCAAGGGAGGGATAGCCGACTGTAAAGGCCCTCACCTCCAACCATGAGCTTGGAGGTTCAAGTCATCGAGGGAGCAAGTGGAATAAAGCAATGTTGGTTCCTCGAGGTATTGGTTTCGGTGGGGTCTATATCTGCCATATCAAAAAGAAAAGCAAAAGAAAAAAGGACCGTTAGGCCTAGATGAGGAAACACAGTATTGGTTTGTTTATTTGTTACTTTTGCAGATATAATATTCATTTTCAATTTGGTCTTTTGTTGATTTGTTCTTTTGCACTTGGACAGATACTGGTTCTAAAAGGAAATCAAAGATTTTTAAAGATGAGGAGTACTTCATAAGTGCGGTACCAACAAATCAGGTAATTAATTAGCTCTGAACTAGGATTGTCAGTAATCTGTTCTGCAGATTATTATCTTCCTGCTTGGGTCTTATGCTTTTCATGTTTGTTCTTTTATTTGCATTTTGTGGAGTGACTAATCTAGCTTGTATTCTGCTGCTGGCAGCATTTTGAAGCTGGACTTTCTGTGAGGGGAAGCAAAGGTTTTGAATCAAATAGGTAAGCTTCATTATTGTTTTGCCTATTATGCATATTAGCATGGAAAATGGAGGTTTAATGATACACATCTTGAAGTAGTTTCTTCTGCTTTCTCATGTGTTTATGGATGAAAATCATAATTTAATCTTAGCTTCGAACTGCTAATACAGCATAATATATATCCATCACGTTAGGGATCCAAGATGGACTCAATAAACTTAAGAATGTGCTGGAACTAAAAGATAAAACAAGAACGAAAAAAGAATGGAGACTTATAGATAGAATTCAAAGTGGATAAAGAAACTCAAGAATGAATGTAGAAGTTGAAGATAAGCCTTAACTCTTAATTGGTTCCTAGCAACAACAATTAGCCAAGACTTATCGCCTTTGATTGAGAATTGATCAAGAAAATAGGTTATGGAACCCGAGCTCCCTTGAAGTTACAAAGAACAACACTAAGCCTAAACTCAGCGCCTTTCTTGAATACCTAAAGGTAATCTAAAATTTCGAAGGAATTAAATTTACCATCTTTAAGTTGCTTCTTGAAAGTTGAAGAATAAATCAAGAGTAGCCACTACAGGAGTACAAAGGAGAAGGCCTCTCAATTCTATTAATTGTACTTTATATTGTAAATAACAAGCTGGAAGTCCTCTCAATTCAATTGATTGTACTATATTGTAAATAACAAGCTATATATAGGCTAAGGGGTGTGTGTAACCTATTATTAGAAGGCTAAGAGATCAAATCCTATACTACTTGGGACAGCAAGCCCTTTAGGAAAAACCTTACCAGGCAAACAGATAAGGAAGCTTTGACTAGGAAAACATGTAAAATTATTGTCACACTTCCCAAAACTAACCAACAAATAAAGAATGTAATAGCACATGGGCTTCAACACTAAGAAACACAACAGTGACATAAGCGGTTGGTCATGTTTTTGGCTCCTATTGCCCTCTTTAGGCGTCAAGTTGGGGACTTTATGGGCTCGGATCCTCTTCATCTTGGACTTGGACTTGGACCATGAAATAAGTGTGGCAATTAACTAAATCCTGTCCACGAATATCGAGCTCTTCTTCCACAGTGTAAGCATCTTCTTGTTCTCCTGTTGAAGCCCAGCAATCTTCTTGCATCTCCTTAGCTTTAGACCTTGTGAACGGTCTTCTTGATGCATCCAAAGCTTTATCCTAGTCCATGGAGCTATCATAATATGTTCCAATTTCATGTTATACATCTTGAAATAGTTTCTTCCTTATGTGACTTTGAATGAAATGGGAAAAATTCTAATACAGCAGTTTGTTTGCTTTAAACTGCCCATATGCATAGTATTGCGAAGAATTGAAGATGATCCTAAATTGACTAGTTTTGCACTGATGATCAACCTAATGCAACACTTACCGGGACTTGAGATCCACCTCACTAACATTTGCATAAATTAGGTTGGATGCTGCTGTCCTAGATTTGGTAGCTGACGACAAGAATGGGTTGCAGAAACAAAAGGTTTCATATCATTGGGATAAGGTACTTGTAATTTATGAAGAGAGCTGCCTTTTTCTTGTAATGAGTAGTTTTCTCTAGAAAATTAATTGCATGTTTTGAACACAGAGGAGTAAGAAGTACATCAAGCTTAACAACGGAGATCGTGTTACAGCTAGTGGGAAGGTACTTTTGTTTTAGCCGTTGCATTTCATTTTATGTCTGGACCAGCAAACTTGATGAATGGAATATATAGTTTTCTTTGGAGTGTGGCAGGAGAGTTCAAAGAAGCCTATTTCTTTCGTGTTGTGAGCAATGAAAGATGTGACGTTCCCTTCCCATATTAACTTTGTATATTATCGGTTAAAATATATTCCCCGTATAATGAAAATATCGACAATTGCTGAGGAAATGAAATAAAACAATGTAACTTGTCATTTGCAAAACTTTTTTAAAAAGTGCAACTTGTTATTTTGAGTTTAATGCAAATTTTCCCTCCAGTATCCCTCCTTTAATCCTAATATCATTTTGAACACTGTATCTAACTGAAATATAATACTGCATTAAGTATATCATAGTCTAAGTAGCACAGAGGACTATGGATTATGAAGTCAGATAGGTCTTTGCCTAGTAATGCATTTCTCTTTGGCATTTGCATTCTCTTGGACACGTTGGAGATTAAGATAGTGTTTTTTCTAAAGCTAAATCTTTTTATGAAACATATAGAGAACATAACCAATAGAATAACTTGAAAGGTTGAATTTTCATTGGTTATTTCCTGTTAGGGTTCATCTTTGAACTCTATATGATATTTGATGCATCATGATTTCTGTATATGGTGGGGAAACGATTCTAGATCATGCTTGCCCAAAATAGTAAGGATGTCAAATTTCTGTTACCATTTTTCAGAATCTCTTTCCAGGATTTGAATTGATGTTCTCTGTCTGCTCGCTTTGATTCCTTCTAAATTTCATAGACTTTTATCCTAAATATTTTGTTCCAATTGGAATTTGATTATTCACCAGGTACGAGGGTGAGATCCTACATGGAAACTGGACCGTGTGTCCTTTGATTTTGTCTATTAAAATGCGGAATACATCATTCCCCCTATATACGTTAATGCTTATCTGAAGTTTATCTGTTATGTGGACTAAACAATGAAAAAGAAAGGGCTTAAACCAAACACCAAGGGAACACTGGCAATTCTGCTTACTATGATAAGGATGCAAGCGGCCTATGTTGCTCGGACTCTTCAAAAATGTCGATGGGTGTGTGTCGGATTCGCCAATGCTAGTGTATTTTTGGAGAATCCGACACGGATGTGGCATCGAAACTGAAGAGTCCGCGCAACTTAGTGCAAGCCTAGTGATTTTATAGAAGCAACATATCGACTTGACCTTCTTGTTGCATACACATAGAGGCAGTATCTGGTCACTATTATAGGTTCCATAGATATGATCCTATTTGACTTGACCTGGTTTGTTGCATGATAACATTGAGTTTCTCTTGACTTATACTAGGCAAAGCTTTCGAGTTTTCAGGTCTCCTGGCTTTCCGAAGCTTTTAACATCTTTTTGTCAATGGTGTGCAGATTAAGACAGACAGCGGTTCTAAGATGAAATCCAACAAAACTGGGATATACAAGAAGTGGAAAGACCGGTCACACAAGAGAGTATCTCTTAATGGGACTAATGATGGCAACTTTGCTGCAGAATCAACTAGTTTAGCTGGTAATGGTTAGGGGAACCTCTCCCAAGAGAAATTTGACATTAGTAATGTTTAATGAATCCTACATATTTCCTTGTGCATTTGATGGTCCGTCCTCTCACTACATTCTGAGTATATTTCTCGATATTCTGCTGCTTATCAAGGCGTCTAACCTTAACTGGATTTGTAGGTGTTCATGTTTTTTTCTTATTATGGGTACTTTTCCTCCCAAAAAACATGTGCTAGTATGATGCTCCTCCTTGTTCCCTTGGTGATGAAAGTAGAAATTAATTTTTTTTCATATATCCTGTGAGCTTGTGTTTTGACATTGTATCTGCTTACGTTCAATGAAATGAAATCATGGTTGATGGTTGTGACATTCTGCTGTTTGAATAGGTGGTCCTAGAGGTCAAGGTGGTAGCAGAAATTTCAGAGGTGGGAGAAACAATAAGTCAGTACCTAATGCTCATTTGCGATCAGAAATTAAAGATGTCGATCAAGTTCGGAAAGAAAGAGAGAAGAAGGCCCAAAGAGCATCTTATTTGAAGACCAAGAAGGGGAAAAAGGGTTTCAAAGGTGGCAAAAAGGGCAGGGGAAATGGAAATGGAAAGGGAAGGAAAGGCTGATTGCAGCTTATCGACTCATTTGCCCATATGGTGATCTCCTCTTTGCATGCTTACACATGCCAATCCAGAAGAGCACTTGGATGTTCTTCCGAGAGTTGATTTGTCTATTCTTATGCTAGGACAAGTCGTTGCTTATAATCAGCGGAAATAAGGTGAAATTTCCACTGTATATTTGTGCAGCTTGGTATGCATTGGCGCCAATTTTATAGTTCTCAGGTGGGACGATAGAGTAGCTGTGACCTGAAAATGGTTCTAAGAATTATAAAGAAATAGCAGAACTCTACAAGTAATTTTGATGGAAAAGTTGTATTTGAATATTTCCTAGTTGTCCAGGGCAGCGAAGATTAATAGTCTTCACACAATTTTCTCTGTGATTTGTGTAATCTGAGATATATCCGCTTTGTTAAATTAATATGAAAGCTATATTCTTGTTGATTTCATTCTCATCTAAACCTGGCTGATAGTGGAATAAGAATTTTCAGTTCATTATCACCAACCACTTACAACTTGTTTGATTAAATGTAGGTTCCTTTGAAACCAATGCTTATTTTGTTTGGTAACTTAAATTTCCAGATCATTAACTGTTGAAATTGAAGCTATTCATAGTAATAGTGGTGGGGAGTTTTGACTCCAGAAAACAGGAGGAAGAGGTCATGGAAGCTTTGAGTGATGAGGGAGTCACTATTATTGGGATACTAGGTGGAGGCCTCATACGTGACAGATGAATAAAAAAATCAACCCCTAAAAACTCAATGGGTTTCAAGAAATCAGCGTGGCCCACTACTCGCTGGGCTCTTTGATTTGCGGACTGAGTTATCTCTGAATTATAAATTGCGACTATTTTATTTTATATGAGAAATGAGATAAAATAGTATTAATTTGGATAAAACAAGATAACTATTAATTAATTAAGTAAAATTAATAATTATTTTTAATATACTAAACAAGTAAAGATGAGGAATTTCTTTTCCCCTTTCTGATAGTTAATTAATCACATGTTCTTCCTGATCACAGCACAAATGCTTTGGACAGTGGGGGTGGCCATATAAGTCGAGTTCCATTTTTTCTGATTCTCACGTGATTAGGTTGGTCCTTGTCTCCTTGATGCTTGTGGCAAATTGTCGGCCAGTTTTACAAGTTAGACATATTTTGGTTTAAATTGAAAAAAATAAAAATTAAAGTAAAATTTAATTTTGATTTTGTTTTTTTGTTTTTTCAAATCAAATTCGATTTATAATTTTAAATTTCAATTTTTCGATTTGGTTTTTGATTTTAAAAAAAAATCGGTTAAATCGAAAATTGAAAATTTATAAATAAATAAATAATATATATATATTTTATTATATATATATATATATATATATATATATATATATATATATATATAATATTTAGTAATTCACATTCACAATTAATATTTAACAGCAAATTTGCATATGCCACAGGCTGTTTATAGATTGTTTTAGTGACTCAAATATTTTATGGACTATTTTGGTGACTTTAGACTGTTTTATGGACTATTTATGCAAGGTTATATTATATGTAATGATTAATGACGTTATGTATTATGTTAAACTTATGATTATTTCATTTCGTTTCATCCATGTTGAGTTATTTATATTTGAGAATGAAAAACAGATTTGATAAAAATATTTTTTCTAAAAAAACCCATCAGTTTTAAATGCTTAGTTATGAAAAAGAGAGGCTAACTACTTTAATATTTCAAACCGAAATAAAAATCCGAAATAACCGAAACGAATATGTAAAAATCAAACCAAATCGAATTTATTTCGATTTGGTTACGGATGTCATTTTTGTCAATCCGAAAATCGATAAACCGAACCGATATTAAACAATTAGACAGAACCGATCGAACGCCTACCCCTACATACGGTGAATAACCGCGTCAACCACATTCTTTTTATTAAATGTGATAAGGATGGTGTCCGTAATACTACACTGGCTAAGAAAATCAGACAAAAGGTATAACAAGAAAGGTTGTTGGATGAGGTTGTAGTGGTAACTGTCGGTCAACAACAAGACTTGCAAGGATTTCAGGGGGAGATCTCAAGAGAAGGGCTGACATTACTTTGTCGAGTCGTGGAGATATTCTACGTTCAAGGTTAATGAGTCAGGACAATGTCCTTATAATCTTGGATGATCTCTGGTAGACTCTTCATGAGCTAGAGAACTTTGGAATTCCTAGCGGTAGCAACCATAACCATCTGTGTAAAGTGGCATTGACAACGCGTCTCTGAGATGATTGTGAGGCCATGGAAGTTGGAAGCTTATGTGATGAAGAGTAATGGATATTATGTAGGAGAAAGTTGCTAATTCAGTTGGCATTCCTTCTCTCGATTTCCCTGAGTTTTTGTTTTCATCTACTACATTTGCTTCCCTGTAACTGGGGGTGACAATTTCAGCTCATATTTGTGAAAAGAGTTCATTTAACTCATATTTAGTAAATTGGATCATTCATATTTCAAATGGGTAAATATGAACTTAACTCATTTTAAAAACTCATGCAAATATGGACAAAATGGATAAAATATGGGTACCATTTAAACATAGAGATCACCCACCTATGCTTAAAATTTTAATTTTTTTTTTCTAGTTTCTTTTCTTCTTCTTTTTTTCTTTCTTTTTTCCTCTAATTTACTTTTTTTCCTTTTCATTTTTTTTTCTCCTTCCTTATAATTTCTTTTTTTCTTTCTCATTTTTTCATCTATTTTTTTATTTTTATTTCTTTTTTCTTTGTATTCTTTTTTTTTTTCGCTTTTCCCTTTCTCATTCTTATTTCATCATTCGTATTCGCTTAAGACCTACATGAGTTAATAAATATAAGCTTCTAATTATTTCATTTAGCCTATATAATTCATAACATCTCTTATCAATTAAATATAATCCATAGTCTCACTCCTTTATTATTATTCTTTTCTATCTTTTATTTCTCTTTATTTATTTATTTTTTCTTTTTTTTTTCCTTTAATTTACTATTTTTTTCTTTCTTTTTTCCTTTAATTTACTTTTTTTTTATTTTTTATTTTTTTTACTTATTTTTTACTCGTTTCTTACACTTTTTTCTTTCTTCTTTTTCATCATTTTTTTCTTTTTCAATTTTATTTCTTTGCATTCTATTTTTTTTGTATTTTCGTTTCCCCCTTTTTCATTCTTGGTTCGTCATTTTTGTCATTTTTTTTTTATATTCTTTTCCTCATCCTTTTTTTGTCATTGCATTTTATTTTTTTTACTTTAAATTTATTTGTATCATACTATATCTTTCAAATAAATTTATTATTTGTATTTGAATAGTTTAGTTATTAATATGTGCAATTTATCATTTGTATTTATATACAAATAAGTATATGAATTAAAATCAACATGGGTTGTGGTGCAGTGGATGGAGCTGCTCCACCCTTAACCAGAGGTCCAGGGTACGACCCTGGTTATGGAGAAAACTCTGTTGGGAGCGTTGCCACCTTAATGGGCCCTGCAACGCCCGATCTGAATTAGTCGGGGCTCCAATGCAGGCACCGAACACCGAATGAAAAGCCAAAAAAAAGTATATGAATTAATTGTATTTTCTTGAGACTAAAATATATATGGCTGAGGATCCACATATCCCTCGAATTATAAATATTGGGCGAATATAAATCAATATGCACTTATGATATTTTCGTTATAATAAAAAAAAAAGAAATCAAAAATAGAAAAAAAAATGGTAGAAAGAGAGGTAGAAGTTATAGATAGAAGAGAGAAAAAAGCGTAAAGAAAGAATTGAAGAAAAAAATACAAAAAAAATCAAAAAGAAAAAATAATAAAAAAGAAAAAAAAAAGATGATGCTGAAAATAAATATACTGAGTGGTTACAATATTTTAGTGAACATCCATAATTTGTACTCGATTTAACCATGTTCTTCGAAAATAAAACAAAATAATATAAAACATTAAATACAGTCAAAAAAGAAAAAAATGAGAAAGAAGTAAAAACAAAAAAATAAAAAATAGAAAAAAAAGGAGACTAAAAAGGAAAAGAAAAAAAAGAAAAAAATAAAGAGAAACAAAGGATAGAGGGTAGAGATAGAAGAGAGAAAAAAAAAAGACAAAAAACTGAAAAAAGAAAAAAAAAAGAAAACTAGATCCTACATATAAAAGAGAGACAAAAAAAAACTAAAAAGAAAAAACTAAAAAAAAAGAAATGGAAAAAAAGTCAAGTTGATATGATACAGAAGTTTTAATTTTTTGAGTCTTCGACTTAGGAGTTAAAGTAGGTTGAAACCATTTTTACCCAATCCATATTTGACCAAATCCATATTTACCCATATTTATATGGGCGGATTACAATCCAAACTATTTTTGTTCGATCCATATTTAACCTGTTCAAATCCAATCCAATCCGCCCGTTTACCACCCCTACCTGTAATTACTGAATCTACTCGAAAACATGAAAAGAGAGAAGAAAAAACCCAACTTTAGTAGAATTCATACTTATGAGGATTATGAGAAGACAAAGAGGCTTCCTTCTTTATTAGTTTAGCCAGTGAAGAATTAATTAAGAAAAAGGTTGTGGCAGAAATCACCTAGAACTATTCGTTTGGGTGGCTTCTACATTCCCAACATAAGTACCAACCACGGGTAGCTCTGTATATTAAAATTTAAGTAGATGAGAAATAATCACCTAATGTTATCTTCCTTGTGGGGGTAGCGAATGGTGGTGTAATGCACTTTTACTTTTATCAATTTGAAGATTCTAGTCGATCTCACTTTTTGATATGTAAGATGTTCATATAGTGGTTGGTTATTGTAAAAACTTATACATCATTTTATGTCTTGTAAAATAGGCACAGTAAATAGTTCTGAAGTGATTTGTTCCCATCTTTAGCCTGAACTCAAAGCAAAGGTTAAGGAGAGAGTTAGCAAACTACAAAGTGAATGATAATATCTAGTAACTTCTAATGTACTACCAATAATTTTTATTGGAGAAAATATATAAAATTATTCCTAAACTTGTTCGTTAAATTTATTTTAACATTTTAACTTTTCGGATTATTCTTACCCCCTTCAAACTAGATTTTAGTGAATTTCATACCCTCTAAAAGTAGAAAATCACACTTATGGTAGGGTGTCCTACAAGCACTTTCACAGGTCAAATCTTCTTTCTATTTTTTTTAGGAGGAATACATAAGCGGCCCCTGAACTGTACGTTTTTTCCGTATTGACACTATAATAAAGTCATATTCCTACTGAACCCTGAACCTTTTATAAAATGTGTCTATTAAATCCTCCCATCTGACATGGCACATATCGTGTGCTTCATGTTGTTTGAGCGCGTGTAAATATTTAAAAAGTGCTGATGTGGGTTTAGCAATAATAATAATAATAATTTCTTCGCTTTTAGCTTTTTTTCCCTAATTTTCTCCTCTTTGTCTTAATCTTCTCTCTCTTCCTCATCTTTCTCTTAATCTTCCCTCTCTTCCTCATCTTCAACTCCAATCTTTTCATATGAACACCAAATTTGTCAACAAGTTTGAAGTTCCAAATAAGCTTGTTGACCTTGAATGACGATGCTAATACATTGTTTGATTTGATTTTTACTCTGCCTGATGAACTCCCCAAAATCGATAACTCCTCCAAATCAGTTTCTATCAACAAGCTTTTTTTTTTTTTTTCAAATCAAAGGTTTTTTCAATATTTCAACTCAAAACCTCAATCTCTGATTTTGTTCTTAGATCGGACCCTAGGTTTTGAATCTTTTTTTTTGGGCTGAAGAAAAATAAAATCGGAGAAATTTAGAATCGTAGATACTTCTTCCGCAGTTCAAAAATTCAAATGAAGAAATCATCATTTTAAAGCAAAGAGCAAACATTTTGTGGTGAGTGAGATGGTTTCCGTAGGCAAACCGTTGAAAAAATTTATTAGAGCTGGTATTCCTAAGTACCTAAAATTGATGAAGCCATTGTATGCCAGAGCTTCGAAAAGATACACCAATATGAATGTGATAATTGGAATTTTAGATTTTCTTTTGGGAAAAAGCTCAAATATACCATCGAATTATTAGAAATGACTCATTTATGTCATTTCTTAAAAGTTTGGCTTGTTTATGTCATCGCCATTACAAAATAGGTTCATCCATGCCATTACTTGTTGACGAAAGTTTTTTCAAAAATAGCTTTGTCACGTGTCGTCAAGAGAAAAGACTCAAATATGGGTGAATCTAAAAAAATAGACCCAAATTGGGGTCACTTTCAAATTTTAGTCCCAAATAAAAAAGTTTTCTTAAAATATCTTTTACCTATTAACTACTATTTTTTTGAACAAAATTGTCTCTATCAATGGAGTAAATTACATAAATGATCACATAATGTAGGACTGCTTATCGGACGGATCGGATGGACTATTACACTTAACTATTTGGCTTAACGGTTATCGGTTTTAAAATATACAAATCCACTAGCCAGCCGATAAGATATCGGTTGGTTCGGTAACGGATAAAGAATTATCGAGCGGTTTATTGGACATCCCCAATTCCTACTTGAATGCGTCTCAAAATCAGAAAACAAAACAGAATAGAACTTTTTTTTCTTTTCACAATGACACTGACAACAGAAATACTAGTGCTAAATCTCTTTAAAGCTTTGGCTACTGTTGAGTACTTTTGATTTGAGTTGGCAAAGCAAACCAAAGCAATGAACAGGTTATGAGTTTTGACCTTTTGTACTTGAATAAATAATAACTTTAGTAGTTACTAGTTAGTAAGTACTTTGCAGTTAGGGATAATTAGGGATGGACTTTAGGTTAGAATTTAGATCCATTAGGTTTGAGTTTAAATTTTACTATACTATAATATAATATAATATACTATAATATAATATATATTTTATATATCTAGGTGAAAAATATAAGTATATATGGTAATTCTTAACGAGTTAACGGTTTATCCAATAAGAAAATTGTGTAATCCACCCCCACACCAATAAGCTGTTAATTAAAAAAATTTAATCCATTCACCAACCATTTATCCGATAAGCCAATACCAATAAGCCAATAAGTTAATTTTGCGGATGGCTTATCGGATACGATTCGATTTTGAACAGCCCTATCATAATGGATAACAACTCCATATTTATATCTTTCAACTTTTATTTTTTTCTCTTTTTAATTTTACTTTGATTTTTTTTCTCTTTTTATTTTAAATTTTCTCAACCCTTACTTTTTTCCTTTTTTCCCCTCAACTTGTTTTTTTCTTTTTTCTTTTATATTATTTTTATTTTTTATTTTTTCTTTCTTTTTTTTTTTTGTTCTTTTTAGTTTTATCAACCCTTACTTTTTTCCTTTACACCTTTCAAAGTCTACTTTTATAATTTTTTTTTTACTTTTCTTTGATTTTTTTCTTTTTAAATTTTTCTCGATCTTTATTTTTATTTAATCTTTTTTTTATCAACCTTTATTTTTTTTCTATTCTCTCTCAACTTCTACATTTTCTTTGATTTTTATTTTTTTTAATATTTTTCGTCATTTTCTTCATTTTTCACAATTTTTATTATTTTTGTTCTTTTCTTAGATTTCTTCCATTCAAGTTATATCTCATGAGCAAGAGCTGACACTGTCACATTATAAAGGCAAGACTTACCACTTTCGAACAATAAACTCCGTTTCATGAGTAAGAGTTGACACTACTACATTGTAGAGGCAAGACTTATGACTTTCAAACAACAAGTTATGTTTCATGGGCAAGAGTCGACATTACCACATTGTATTTTAATTTATGAGATGTTTTATAACTCTTATCTTAGAGAAAATACTTAGCTCAAAGACTTTCAAACAATAAATTATACCCCACGGGTAAGAGTTGACTCTACCACGTTATGTTTTCATTTATGAGATGTTCTACAACTATTGCCTTAGAGGCAAGACTTAACTCAAAGACTTTCAAACAACAAGTTATGTTTCATGGGCAAGAATCGACACTACCACATTGTATTTTGATTTATGAGATGTTCTATAACTATTGTCTTAGAGGCAAGACTTAGCTTAGTAACTTTCAAACAACAAATTATGCCCCATGGGTAAGAGTTGACTCTACCACGTCATGTTTTCATTTATGCGATGTTCTACAACTATTTCCTTAGAGGCAAGACTTAGCTCAGGGACTTTCAAACAATAAATTATGCCCCACGGGCAAGAGTTGACTCTACACGTTATGTTTTCATTTATGAGATGTTCTACAACTATTGCCTTAGAGGTAAGACTTAACTCAAGGGATTTCAAACTACAAATTATGCCCCACGAAAAAGAGTTGACTTTACCACATTATGTTTTCATTTATTAGATGTTCTACATCTATTACCTTAGTGGCAAGACTTAGCTCAAGGACTTTCAAACTACAAATTATGTCCCACGGGCAAGAGTTAACTCTACCACGTTATATTTTCATTTATGAGATGTTCTACAACTATTGCCTTAGAGGCAAGACTTGACTCAAAGACTTTCAAACTACAAATTATGCACCACGGGCAAAAGTTGACTTTACCACGTTATGTTTTCATTTATGAGATGTTCTACAACTATTGCCTCAGAGGCAAGACTTAATTAGCTCAAGGACTTTCAAACTATAAATTATACCCCACGGGCAAGAGTTGACTCTACCACGTTATGTTTTCATTTATGAGATGTTCTACAGCTATTGCCTTAGAGGCAAGACTTAGCTCAAGGACTTTAAAACTATAAATTATGCCCTACGGGCAAAAGTTGACACTACCACGTTATGTTTTCATTTATGAGATGTTCTACAACTCTTACCTTAAAGGCAAGACTTAATTAGCTCAAGGACTTTCAAACTACAAATTATGCCCCACGGGCAAGAGTTGACTCTACCACGATATGTTT
>NC_061120.1:18258945-18277060 GCF_002878395.1 Capsicum annuum | reverse complement strand
AATTAGCTCAAGGACTTTCAAACTACAAATTATGCCCCACGGGCAAGAGTTGACTCTACCACGTTATGTTTTCATTTATGAGATGTTCTACAACTATTGCCTTAGAGGCAAAACTTAGCTCAAAGACTTTCAAATAATAAATTATGCCCTACGAACAAGAGTTGACACTACCATGTTATGTCTTCATTTATGAGATGTTCTACAACTCTTGCCTTAGAGGCAAGACTTAGCTCAAAGACTTTCAAACTATAAATTATGCCCAACAGACAAGAGTTGACACTATCATGTTATGTCTTCATTTATGGGATGTTCTACAACTCTTGTCTTAGAGGCAAAACTTAGCCCAAGGACTTTCAAATAATAAATTATGCCCCACGGGCAAGAGTTGACACTACCAGATTATGCCTTTATTTATAAGATATTCTACAACTCTCGCCTTAGAGACACGACTTATCTCAAGAATTTTCAAAGAATTTCGTAACAACAATTCATACGACACCTTTGAGGATTATCCAATTTTTTATTTATTAGCAAAATATAATAGAAATTGAGAATAAAGAAAAAAACGATCAAACAAAATAGAGAAATAAAAAAAAGATTGAGAAAAAAAAATAAAAAAAATAAAGATCAAGAAAAAAGCAAAGAATTAAAAAAATTGAGAAAAATAAAAACGAGAGGAAAAATAAAAATAAAGTTCGATACAAATGAGGGAAAAAAAGAGAACTGATAAAAGAAAAAACGATCAAACAAAATAGAGAAATAAAAAAAAGGAGAGAAAAAAAGGCAAGAAAAAATAATGATTAAGAAAAAAGCGAAGAATTAAAAAAGTTGAGAGAATAAAAAGTGAGAGGAAAAAATAAAAATAAAGCTTGAGAAAAATGAGGGAAAAAAAAGAGAACTGATAAAAACCAAAAATAAAAGAAAACTAAAGGTTAAAGACAAATAAATTAAAAAAAAAGAAAAAAAATAGATAATACTTGATAAAAAAGAAAAAAATAAAGGTTGAGACAAATAAATTAAAACATGAAAATAAAATTAAAGGAAAAAATAAAAAGTGAAAATAATAAAAAATAGAATAATAAAATTAAAGAAAAAATAGAAAAGTGAAAATAATAAAAACTAGAATAATTAAATTAAAGGAAAAAATTAAAAATAAAATTTGAGAGACAAATAAGTATGAAAAGTTTAAAAATTATATTTGATGTGTAGATGAGCAAAATGATACTTGTACTATACTTAAAAAGTAAAGAAGATTATTCTTTAAAGACATTTCTTATTGTGGTCAAATATCTAAAGCCACCCATATTTGGGTGTATGACATGCAATTTCCTGCTCAAATATGTTATCAACTATCAGAAATTACTCATTCATGTCATCCGTTAAAAGTTTATCTCGTTTTATGTCATTATCATTACAAAATAGGTTCATCCATTCCATTACTTGTTAATGGTGGTTTTTCAAAAATAGCTTTGCCACGCGTTGTCTTACTAGAGGTCTACGCCACTAATTAAAATTATGTGATTGTCCCAATTAATTTAACTAAACGGCTGAATATATTTTCGAGATATTCTTAGGCCAAGCTTCAATAACTGTAAAAACAGGTGAGGCCTAAAATATTCTTTTGTCAAGCCTTACAAACCTCAAATGACTTAATCATTCTCTATTGTATACATTTTGGTCGATTAATGTTTATGCTTCAGGGATTTTTCATTCAATGCTATGACAGGTGATCTTCCTCAAAGATTCAAGACACTGACTATTATGAACAAAATGTAAGAGAAAATAAATCATTCTTATTGATTTATTTTAATTAATGATGTGGACCTCTAGTAAGATGACACATGACAAAGCTGTTTTTGAAAAACCATCATTAACAAATACTGACATGTATGAACCTGTTCTGTAATAGTGATGGTATAAACGAGTCAAATTTTTAATGGATGACATAAATAAGCCATTTCTGATAGTCCAATGACATATTTGAGCTTTTTCTCTTTGTTTTAATTAATGATGTGAACCTCTAGTAAGAAAACATGTGACAAAACTGTTTTTGAAAAACCACCGTTAACTAGTAATGACATGGATGAACCTGTTTTGTAATGGAGATGGCATAAACGAGCCAAACTTTTAACGGATGACATAAATGAGTTATTTCTGATAATTCGATGACATATTTGAGCCTTTTTCCTTTTCTTTTTAAAAGATGAATTGTAAAATAAAATAAGTATGGTGTTTGATTGGTTGGAATTTCCACGTGGGGCGAGGCACAACTCATAACAAATACAAGCTCAAAAAATTTTCCAAATCAGACGATTGTGTTTAACTAACATGTTTTATGAATGGTTTAGGGGTTCAACAATAAGATGAACTAATTAAGGTGCCAATACGAAAAAAAATCAACAAATTTAGGGGGCTACTTATGTATTCACCTTTTTTTTTTTTTTTAACTTTTTATCTTTTTCTTCTCACCATTCTTGAAGCTCAACATGTAAAACCTTTTCTCCAGTATTTCGATACATGATATACACAAGTGAATAGATATAGCATCTAGCTTAGAGTCCTACAGATTATGCAATTACAATAACAAAGCCAACACAAACTAGGAGATAGAGACCAAGTCCTAGTTGGACTATATTGATCTGTCTTCATTCCCCCTCAAGTTGAGGAGGGTGTTGAATCACTGTCAACTTGGTCTTTAAATCAAGAAAACGCGACTTCAACAAGGGCTTGTTGAGCAAATCAGCATCTTGATCATGAGTGCTCACATATCAAACTGAAAGTGACTTAGCACGAACTTTGTTGCGAACAAAATGAAAATCGATTTTCATATGTTTGGTACTAGAGTGGAAAATGGGATTGACTGTCCATTAGGTAGCACTAAGGTTATCACACCAAAGAATAGGACCAATAGATGTGAAGCAACCTATTTCCAGAAAAAGGAATTCAACCCAAGTAATTTTTTAGATGTAGCTTCTGCTAATATCCGATACTCGACCTCAGTGCTGGACCCAGAGACAACTCTTTGCTTCCGTGAAGACCAAAATATCAAGTTATCACCAACAAATATAGCAAAAACAGTGGTGGATTTGCGATCATCCACATCTCTTTCCCAATCTGAATCAGAGTGCACGTTATTTGAAGCACGTTTGAATATCAAGCCATGGGAAGCAGTAGATTTAACATAACGTAAAATACGTTTCATAGCTGTTCAGTATCATCCATGGGACAATTCATGAATTGAGATACCTTGTTCACAGCATAAGCACAGTAAGGTCGAGTGAAGGTGAGGTACTGAAGTGCCCCAATGGTGTTGCTATATAAAGTGGGATCATTGAAAGGAACACCAACAATAGAAGATAGCTTCGACGTAGGTGAAATGAGTGAGCAAACAGGACTACAATCAATCATATGAACTCAATTAATAAGGTCCTCAATATATTTTTGTTGAGACAAAAATAATCCTTCACTTGTTCAGGTTGATGCAATGCCCAGAAAATAAGCAAGAGTGCCAAGGTCATGAACAACAAATTGGGACTGAAGTTGTGTAATGAGTGACTTGGGTCGAGCAGCTTATTACCTATTAACAAGATATCATCGACATATGCCGAAAGAAACAACTTATCAGTAGCAGTAGACATGTAGAATAAAGAGCTACCGATCTTGGAACCCAAGAGATCAAGAGAGAGGTGCATCAGTTACTCTCTTGTTCCACATACGATGTGCTTGTTTCAAACCGTAAAAAGGGTGTTTCACATACAAGCATGATCTGGATGAGATGGATCAACAAAACCTGGAGGTTGTGACATATAAATGACCTCATTCAAGTGCCCATGGAGGAACACATTTGAAATATCCAGTCGTGTGATATTCCAGCCATTAGTCACAGCTAAGGAGAGCAACAATCTGATTGTTGTTGGCTTCACCACCAGACTAAATGTGTCCACAAAAGTCAATCCCAGGACGTTGATGATAAACCTTGGAAACTAAGCGCGCCTTGTGACGATCTAGAAATCCATCAGACTTCAACTTTGTTTTGAACACCTAACGACAATCAGTAACATTCTGAGAAGGTGATGGAGGTACAATTTCCCAAGTCCCATTCTGTATCAAAGCATTATACTCCTCATCCATCGCACGACGCCAACGGTCATCCTTAGCATGTTGTGAATAACAAGTAGGTACCTCACTAGAAATGGGCAGACAAGGAAATGGGCAGCTTGGGCTTTAGCGAGCCTATTTGAGAATGAATGACCATGCACTGAATTGGAGGTTATAGAGTCGGAGATGAATTAGTATCAGTAGAGGCAGTAGGTGAGGAATTTTGAGAGAAGTCAACACTCACTGGGAGGCCATCCCTAGAATTTGAGGATTTAACACAGATGATGGGGTGGATCCTGGCAGTGATGAAGTGTATATTTGTTCCAGGCGAAGCCTGGTGCAAGGCTGGACTAGGTGAAGGTAATAAATAAGCTATAGCATCCATCTCAGAGGAAGCATGAGGTGTTGGTTGTGAAGGCACCAAAGATAGTTGTAACGTTATTAGGTCATTAGAAGAGTTGCTCGATGATGTGGGCACTTTTGCATGCTGCAAGGAAAACGAAAACACATTTTTATCAAAAATGACATGATGAGATACAAAAACTTTGCCTAAAACAAGATCAAAACATTTATACCCCTTATGAATTTTACTATATCCTAGAAAACCACAAGGCTTAGACCTAGGTGACAATTTGTTCTTTGCATAAGGATGAAACCAAGGAAAACAAAGACAACCAAAGATGCGTAATAGAGAGTAACTAGGATCTATTTGAAAAAGCTTACATAACGGTGATTGCTGTTATAGCCGCGGTGTAGGTAGTCTATTAATAGCATAAATGACAGTTTCAAAAGCATTGGTCCAAAAACAAGGAACATTAGAAAGATGCAAGAGTGCTCTCCCTGTTTCAACAATATGCCTATTTTTTCTGTTGACACAACCATTTTGTTCTGGAGTATATGGACAGAAGGATCGTTGTATAATCCAATTATCACGTAAATATTTTATTAATGATTAAACTCACCTTCCCAGTCAGCTTGAAAAGATGTAACAGTTCACACAAAATACTTTTCAACAATAGTACGAAATTGAACAAATCGTAAAAGAACTTCAGATTTAAAACAAAGAAAGTAGATCCAAGTATATTTACTAAAAGAGAAAAAAATGACATAATAACGATAACCATGATTAGAAATAATAGGAGCAAGGCCCTGAACAACAGAACAATTTAAATCAAGAGGGCAGAGGCCTTATAGAACTAGACTCACTAAAGGGGACTTTATTACTCTTGCTAACAGCGCATGAGGTGCATAAATTAGATGATTTACGAGAAGTTAAAACAACACCTGGTAATGCTTAACGAACCGTAGGATAGGATGCATGCACCAACCGAGCATGCCAAACACCAAGAGAAGCTGCAAAGGAAGCCGGTGAGCATAATTTTATCACCGAAAGCGAATAAAGTCCATCACTACTCAGGATGTTGTGCAGTATTTCCCTCGTTACCAAGTCCTTGATAAAAAAATGCTAAGGAAAAAATTCAATAAAAACATTGTTAGACTTAGCAAAGAACTAACAGATACTAAGTTCTGAGTAGCAATAGGAACATATAAAATATTATCAAGTGTAAATTTTTTAACAGAAGCAATAATGGAACTTTTACCTATGTGAGATATGGGTAATTTAGAACCATTATCTAGAGTAACTTCTTCAGGACCTTGATATTCAGAGTGAATAGCAAGGTTATCAAGATCGGAGGTAAGATGATGCGTGGTGCCACTATCATCAACCAATTCTGCACAGGTGGGTTGTGCGTGCTGGCCAAATTTGAGGCAGGACGACTTGATATTCTTGTTTCGCTAGGTATTTTAGGTGAGGTACAAACTCGTGCAATGTGCCCTTTGCCTTCACAGAGGGCTGGTAGGAAACTCGATATTGAGTCGATGGAGAGAATGCCTGATTGTGATAGTGTCCACGACTTCGATTACCTCTTCCTCTTCTCCCACGTCCATGATTTGGAGTGAATGAACTCTGAGTAAACTGTGTTGTAGGTGCAATAACAGTGAGAGCTTTATCTCTTTTTAATTATCGTTTGTCGTTTTTCATTCAACAACAATTCATAAAAAAACGTCAAAAGGAATCTCCTCTTGACGTGATTTTAGCGATCTTGTGAAAGAACAATAAGTTGGTTCTAATCCAGCACAAACAAATTCGACCAAATCATAGTAGAAAACTGAATGTTGCAAACCAGCCAACGCATCCAAAATTCCCTTCGTCTTTAGTATATATGACTCAATACTTGTACTTTCTCTGTAAATTATGCAACTGAGATTTTAACTCACGAATTTGTGGCTTTAATCCCGAAGCATAAGCACCCATAGGTTTAGCCCATGCTTTGCGAGTAGTGTCAGCACCAACTAGCTTAGGTAAGCAATGATCCAACATAAGAAAAGTTGATGTTCTCTTACCTCTTACCCATGCATTATATGCTGGGTTGGGTTGATTATCCAGAAGCTTTTCTAGAATCACCTCATCACCTTCGATATGATATTCAAGACCACAATCCCTAACCACAGGGAGAAATTGTGTCTTTCACAACCTTCGATATGATATTCAAGACCACAATCGCTAACCATAGGGAGAAATCGGTCTTTCACAAGATTTTAGAGGATGTAAATTTCATAGGCAGTTGATGGGAAAGGTTTGGAGAGGCAGGGCAGTACCAACGGAACTACATGTAGTGGCGGATGTTCCCGAAGCCGCATGTTCCCGACGTAGTAGAGGAGTCGCTCGCCTGGCATTGCTGCAGAAGGTATGCGTGATTTTTTTTGTTTCTTTTTGGATTGTTTTAACCTCTCTGACACCATGTAAAACCTTTTCTCCAGTATATTGATACATGATGTATACAAGTGAATATATAGAGCATCTAGCATAGAGTCCTACAGGTTATACAATTACAATAACAAAGCCAATACAAACTAGGGAATAAAGAGACCAAATCCTAGTTGGACTATAGTGATCTATCTTCACAGCAACTATGGCACCGTCCTTTTTTACTTTGCTCAAATAAGCAAACTTGAACCCTCACTAACCCATTAGAAACGGATGATATTGAGAAATTGGGTGAAAAAATATAAGAAATAAATAAAAAATTGAGGGATTCACATATGCTTGATAAATAAACTATTGAAATATGATAAATAATACACATTATCCTCCATTATACGTTGAGTATATGACCTCACCGATAGTGTGAGAGGCATATATATATCATTTCACTAGTGGAAGAGACATATGTGCGCCTAAAGTATATTACTGAAGGTATATACATATTATTTATTATAGTTCGAAGGTATAATTATCCTTTTCTATTTTAAGAATAATATTTCTTATGTATTTATTGTGGATCATTATTTTTGCATAAGATCGTATGTGAATTTTATTTCAAGTTGTGATATAATATGAAAAAATTACATTATTTAAAAGTATGTGAGTGTGCTTGAAAATTATTATAAATGAATATGAGATTTAGAGAACATAAATTAGTGAATTCAGTTTTCTCTATATGTGACATGAAAAAAATACTTGATACGTTTAAAGAGTAGTGATGTTTGGCATGTAATTAGAAGTCAATATTAGACTTAACATTATTTAGTATATTTGACGAGCATAAACTTGAAATAGTTTCTATGCCTTTAACTTACAATATTTTGATGGATATCTGATTTTATGTGATAGTGTATTAATATGTTGACCGTAAAATCTGATGGAGAAGTCATAGCAAAAATAATGAGGTTTTATTTTTCACATTTAAAATTAAGGATTTTGATGAAATTGGTACTATGATGGGTGTCAAAATTATACATAATAGTGAGTGTAATATATTGAGTTAATCTCATTACATTGAGGAAAGAATGTTAAATAAATTTAGTCATTTAAACATAAAGTGGTCAATATTCTATTTGATTCTTGATTGAGTCAGCCTATAATGGTGAAAGAATTGTGACTGTTGTGTTAAAAAATGCTATTGAAGGATCAGTAGTTGAGTTTTTGTATTCTTTAGAGAACTAAGATTTGAGAAATTCTAAATTTCATACTATTTTATAAGAATGTATTCATACAAGTTGGTACCGAATATGTGAGAGAAATAAATTTATCACATGATGGGTATTTATCTTGGGAGGGGGTACAATTTTTTGTAGTCAAGAAAGTCTTGCATTAGTAGAAGCAATCAAATTAAAGGAGTTGAATGGTTGAGGATTATTAAGAAAATTTATTATTTTGGTAAAATATGAGCTCAATTTGTAATAGTCAAGCTACTCTAGTTCGAGAAAATAAAGATTACATAATGAGAAGTCAAAATGTATAAGTTCTTGACATGATTATGTGAGAAAGTTAATTTAAGATGAAATAAATTCTATCACGTTGGTGGAGAGTCAAAAAAAATTGACTAATCTATTAATTTAACATCTTAAAAGGAAGTTGATAAATACAACTTCAAATTTGATTATATTAAAACTCTTTAATTAGATCCACCAGTAATGATAATTTTGCTCGGCACTGTGAAATGAATAATTATAGATTCAAAGGGTAATAACAAGTTACTGATACGTGGATGTTTCAGTCCTTAAGTAGGATATACTAGTACTGATTGTCATCAACTGAATTGTTTATTTTTAATACTCTTAATGAGGTTTAACTTAAGGAACAAATATTTTAAATATGACACAGACGTTGAAAGAACTTCACCTATATTAACATAGAAATGGTGCCGCTTCGATTGAAAGTTGAAGTTGCTCTCATAAATGTTCATGAATTTTGAATAGCATATGGCCATAATAATACTAAGCATGTTGAGGGAAAAACATGAATGAAATATTTATGCATGTAGTGTCATCAATTTTATCACAAGGAATAACACATTCAAGGCTATTATGCTACATAAAATTTCAATTTTGTCTTATGACATTGCACTAAGGTACCGTTCAAATAGAAAGATACATTACTTTATGCGTGAACATGACTTGATTTTTGTGTCCTAATTTATATTTAAAAAAGTGGAGGGATTGTTGAATTTGTGTTTAAATTAAATGAATAATTATAATTATTTTTTATGAAAAGACTTCTTTTTAGAAAAAAAAAAGAGGTGTCTTTTGAAGAAGAGCTGTCTTTTAGATGATAGGCCGTGTCCTTTCATTCTTTGGTTACCTCATATTTTATTTTAGTCCAACTTCAAGAATTTCTAACATATCTTTTACATAAATTTTATGTGAAAAGTATTACAACAAATTTTCAAATAGTTCTTTTCTTCCCTAAAAGATCAAGTTCAAGTTCTTGTTTTTCAATAGGATTATTTTTACTATTTGCTTAGTGCAGAAATATATAGGCTTGTCATATCCACTAAAATTATTTGCGTTAGCAATTTTGCAGAGGAGAAGGAGAAAATATCATTTTTAGAAAAGCATTTCATGTGTGTTTCAAGCCTCAAATCTTGTGTTCGTTGTTCATGTTGTTAAATCTTCATCTTTGTATTCTTTGTATATTTTGTGTTGTTGATATATATTTTCCAACAAGTTCTTCTAAAACATCACCAATTCATTTTTAACCCATCAAGACTTTTGTCAGCCATTTTTAACCCAACAGGGCTATTTCTAAATCAATTTTAAATCGACAGGGCTAGTCTTCAACTAGTATTAATTTTTAATCTAGTTTGAAAAATGACAAGAAACAATCTATTTTTCAGTGTGTCAAAATTTTCACTAACAAAAATTATCATATTTGATCAGTGAAAATAAAATTATATTTTAAAACCTATTATATATGTATCGTTATGATGGAAGAAAATTTTTTACAATAACATTTTACAAATTTTACAATTGTTCCGATTAAAACACTTTCAAATGAGCTTATACACAAGAAGGTATTCCTTAAGCACAAAATCAAAAGAAGGCGAAAAAAAAAAAGAGAAGATCAGCATGAAATAAATGTGCAAGTTCAAGAACAATCGAAAGGATTCAATAATAACTGTGATAACAAAAATCGAGGGGACCTTTTTTTAAAGAGAAAATTTTGCTGATCGCAAATTTGACTCCTTAACTAAATCGCAACATTTTGATAATTGCACTAAATAACAAACTATATATGTATTTATGGCGTTAATAGGTGACTAAATACACATGTCTTTATTTTTGACGTAGGACTATTTTCAACTTACTTTTAATCCTTACTTTTATTTTTCGCATAAAACTATTTTTAATCCTTACTTTTATTTTTTAATGTAGGACTATTTTTAATCGATTTTTAATTCATATTATTTTAATATCTTATTTTTTAAATTATGACAAGCAATACTCTCTCTTTTAATGCCCCACAAACTTTCACTGGTGGAAATTATCAAATTCGGACAGTTAAGATGAAATCTTATCTTGAAACTTATGATTGGTGGGAAGTTGTAAAGGAAGACAAATCTATACAACCACTCCTTGGAAATCCTTCTGCTGTCGAAATCAAACTTCACTCAGAAGAGAAATTCAAAAAATATAAAGCAAAAATTATAATTTAAAATTCAGTTGTTGATTCAATTTTCTCTAAAATCATTGCATTTAAAACAACAAAAGAAGCATGGAAAAAGTTTAAAAAGGAGTAACAAGGAAGTGAACGAGGCAGAAAAAATCAAATTCTAAATTTGAAAAGAGATTTTGAATTTCTTAGAATGCAAGAAGGTGAGACAATAATTAAGTATTTTGACAGAATTTCTTTGATTGTCAATAGAATCAGGTTACTAATTGGCCAAGATTTTAAAGATAATAAAATAGTTGAAATTTTTTTGGTGATTATTCCTAAAAGATTTGAGTCCAAAATTTCTGCTTTGAAAGAATATAAAGATCTCTCTTCCACCTCTCTTGCTGAATTGATAAGCGCTCTTCAAGCACAAGAGCAAAGAAGAGCTTACGGGGAAGAAAAAATTGTTGAAGATATTTTTTTTTATGTAAATCATCAAAAAGAAAAGTTGATTATCCTCCTTGCAACTATTGTAAAAAGAAAACACACTTAGAAAAATTTTGCTAGTGGAGATCTGATGCAGTATGTGAAAGCTCCGAACAAAAGGATCATGTCACAAAAATGTGCTAGTTCAAAGACACTCAAGATAATTCAAAAATATTACTTGAGGAAGAAAAACATGAGGAAGATCAACTCTTTTAGATTATTGTAACAAAGTCAAGAAAAAATGCATTTCTTCAAGAATAAGTAAGTGTTCAAATTCAAGTTGGATACACCAACTTGGATTTGAGGGGAGATATTGAGATTTACCTTTCTTCTATTCTATGATTTTCATTAATGGTAGAATATTTTTATTTTCTCCTTTTTAATCTAAAAATATTTTTACAATATTTACTTCCTTTCAAGTCTAGAGTTTTTTGATTGCAGAATATTTAGCCTAACACATACAAGAAAAATATAATATTCTCCTTATTTATTTATTTAGTTTCTTATAAATATAGATGTACTATTCTATTTGAATCAATGAAAAAAATTAATACCAAGATCTATCATTCAGTCTCTGTTTAATTTTCTTTGTTGTCTTTTCTATTTCATAATACAATATTGTTATTTTTGCTATCTCAATTAATTTATTTAAAATGTTGTAATGTGACTTATTTAAATGCTTAAGATTGGTATGTTTTGTATTTTTTTTCTTTTTTTAAATCGTAGTAACTGAAACAAAGGAGGAGTGTTGAGATCTGCTTTTAGTTACATCAGTAATATTTAGCAAAATAAATTATTTAGTTTAGGATAAATTTAAAGTTGAAATTTCAGTTAGTCTATTTAATTGTTAAGATATTTTAGATAGTTTAAATTTTAAATGATGCTGATTTTCTATTGTAAGTTTTATTTAAAAGCCCTTCTATATTTTCTTAAAAAAATATTAAAAGACATTTTGAATTAAGAAACATTTTCAATTCTGTTTTTGCTGTCCCATTTTTTTTAAAAGAAGTTAAGCTAGAGCTTTACGACGGCCTAAGTTGGGACATCTCTTTCTGAAAAAGTGCGCTTGAATTTTCATTTCTCAAGCAAGTGAATATTGATAGTTTCCCTGAAATGAAGACGTTTATCCTTTGTTCTGTGAGTACACAGTCAATTTAATGTAGTAGATCATTTTAATATGTGACACATTATATAATATGTGATATTTTTTTTTACATACACACATTTTATTTGTGAAATGAATTTTTAATTTATTTTGTTTGATAGGAATAAAACTATACTCCAATTTATGTGCATCTTTTGATTTTCAAGATTCAAACAAGTCTATCTTTGATTGTAATTTCTTATTATATCTTTTAAATTTTGAATTATGTTATAAATGTATTTACATTATAGTGAATATCTATCAAGATATAGTTGACATCTATCAAGATATATTGAGTATCTATTAAGATTTAGTGAGTATCTATTAAGAGATGGAATGTCTATCTTTTCGAGAGAAATTAGGGAAATTTTCCCTATAAATTGTGGGGTTCTATTCATTGTAAGTCATCCTCAATCCCCCATTCCTCATGAGAAATAAGAATTACTCTCTCTTCTCTCTCCATTCTTTTTGTTCTTATTTTATATTTCATAATACGTTATCAACACGAGTCTCAAATCAGCTGAGACAGATGGACAAGCAATTTTGATACTCCTCATATGCCACGACAAAAGTGCAATCGGTAGGAACAAGGTTTGTGACAAAACATAATCATACATATTTCAAAGTTGTTTTAATTCCTTATATTTGTATTTTGCTACTAATGGTATAATTATTATTGGATTTGTTGGATCTGAGGGAAAATAATAGTTTGGAACCATTTATACTTTAAAATTTATTTCTGAAGAATAATATTGTTTAAAAGAACAATAAGATGTTGGATTCAAGCTTCGTCGATTTATAGCCTAAAACCCCTTTATATGGATAAGACATTAAGTTTGAATCTCAATGCACCATATTAATGATATAATGATGGCTAACGCAAAATAAAGTGTATTTGGTGAAAAGTCATGAAACTTGTCCATCGAATATGCTCCATTCCATGAATTGAATGTGGTAGCAATATATGATAAGTTTAAAAGATGACAATTTGCTCCATTCTTGAAGTGAATGTGGTAGCAACATATAATGTACTCTGAAAGATATGTTATGAGAAAAATTTTCTACATTAGATGTATGTCTCGATTTACTCTTGAAATAGAATTAAAGAGGTTATAAGCTATCAAAATTTGATAGGCTTAAGGCACAATTATATTTCATTTTTGGGGAATGAGAATTTTGATTGTTATAAATATAGATCCATTCCCAAAGATGAATGTGATAATATTTAGTAAGGCTTATCAATACAAATGTATACTTGATTGTGATGGTATCACGACTCACCTCCAGAAAAAGCAAAAAATTTAGAGAAGTTATTCTGAAATTTACTCCCGAAGTAGTAAATCTGAAAAGTTATTCATGTAATAGTAAATTTGAAATTTACTAAAGTAAAAAAGCACATGTCATGAAAACTTAAAGTTTACTAGTATAAAAGTTCAAAAGTTGACATAAACGATTGTGACATTCCAAAGATGTGCATATTGAGTATTAAACATATATTGAAGAACTAGAAAATTATTCATGAACTTTTAAGGTTGCTTGTTCTCATGATAAGTTGGTTGGACCAACTAATATTGAGGTTGGATTCCCTAAATTTTGAAAAGTATTAAAGGTGAATAATGACCCATTCACCAATCATATGATATGTTGAAAGATGTATCAATAAGATAATCACATGTGGATTTATTGTCAACCTGCAGTTTGAAATTCATAAAGTTATTTTTTTCAGTAAAATTAGATAAGAGCATGATTTTCAGATTGTGTATTCAAGACAACTCATTTTGATAATTCTGGTTTGGCATTGAATGCCCTTGATAAATAGCCGAACCATTGCTAATGAGAACAAAGCTTCATGTATTGGTTTGTCATATGATATGTTGCATACAATAACACTTGTATATATTAGACCAAAATAAATTTATGATCAATTTCTCCCTCTCAATTGGTTCAAGGTCAGGAACTAATTGTTTCATCTAATAGTTTTGATGTGCAATATATGATTAATGGATATACAATAATGCACAAAGATGAATTCTCTAAAGTAAAATGAGATGTATGTTAGGTTTCCTAGCATGAGGGGGAGATAATAAATAGCTAAAAAATATGTTATGAATTATCATCAATATGATCCTCATTCAAAGGATAATTCAAGTTCAAATGCTAGGAGCATTTGCTGACCCAAAGATTGATATTATATTTAGCTATAAATGCTCCAATTAGATTTTCCTAAAGGACAACTCTACTACATGTATGAAGATTGATGGATCAATCGGTTCTAAAAGTAAAAATTCTTGAAAAAAAAAAGAGCAAATGATCATATTAAGGAGACAATATGCTCTTAAAAAACCTACAATATAATACTTCATGAAACCTTATGAGAGGTTCAGGTACCTGAAAATAATAAAGTGATGATATCTCAAAACGTTATGTCCAATTGTGAACCGATATAGAGTGATATATTATCGACGATATCTTTAATACAACATTGGCGCAATATTGTAATAAATTACAAGGATCTGAATTCTACATTTATTTAAGTATGTTGATGTAGATGTATTTATCAAGTGACATGAAAGGATGCATCTTGGTAAGCATAACACATATTTGATTTGCCATCCAGATACTAGAAGATGTCACACATGAAATGCTGAATATTGTCACTTGACAAAATTTATATGAAAACTTCTTTTAAGGATTCAAAATGTTTGAAACATATAAAAGTTTCTGAAAAACTTATTTATAATCCTTATATCACATAAATTTATAAATTAAAATTTATTGAAACTCTTGGAGAGTTTCCAAAAGTGATAAAAGTTGAGATGAGAGACATGCAAAATTAAATTGAATCCTGAAGTACCATATCTTGTGTAACTGATGTATTTACAAATCTTGCTGCAACTATGAGCATGATATAATTTACTTCTATATGGATATAGTGAAGTAGATCACTTGCATATTGCAATTGAAAGTCCTTGTATGAATGTGTTTATGCTAACACATATTGTCAAGTTTTTGAATATACATGATATTCATATGATTGGCATAATGATTTGATACAAACATATTACCTATTATCATGAAGGGTCATTGTCATACTATGTATACATGACATTCATATTATGCTAAGACGATAGCTATTGATAAAGACGAGAATATATGTGACTGAGGTCAATGATACATCTCATTTGTGAAAAATATGATTTGAAATGTGAAAAAGTACTTATGATTTTGCATGAAGATACTACAACATGCATAGCACAAATCAAGGAAGGATTTATAAAAGGAGATAGAACGAAACATATTTCACCAAAACTTTTCTACACACATGAGCTCCAAAAGAATAGTGATATCACCGTGAAATAAATTCGTTCGAGTGATCATATGACTAATTATTCACAAAGTCTCTATCAATTATAACTTTCGAGAAGAAGGTGCACAAGATTGAAATGTGAAGATTCAAGATTCGAAATTGATGTTCTCATCAAGGGGAGTAAATATGTGTTGTACTTTTTTTTTCTTTAAAGGTTTTGTCCTACTGGATTTTCCTTGTAATGTTTTTAACGAGACAACCGAAATGCGTATTTTCAGAGATATATACTCTTTTTTCCTTCAATAAATTTTTTTCACTGAATTTTTTTCTAGTAAGATTTTAACGAAACACATTATCTATCAATTAGACATTCAAGGGAGAGTGTTATAAATCTATTTACATTATAATAAATGTCTATCAAGATACAGTAGATATATCAAGATATATTGAGTATCTATCAAGATTTAGTGAGTATCTATCAAGAGGTGGAATGTCTATCTTTTGGAGAGAAATTAGAAGGAATTTTCGCTATAAATAGAGGGGTTCTATTCATTGTAAATGATCGTCAATCCCTCATCCCTCAAGGAAAATAAAAATTACTCTTTCTTCTCTTGTCATTCTTTTTGTTCTTATTTTATATTTCATAGCAAATTATTAATTATTGTGACTCATAATAATTTTTACGCAGTTTTTAAATATATAAATTTCATTTCAAAAAATTTGAAGATTTTGTGTTTAAGTTTACGGTCAAATTTAAACTGTTTGACTTTCGAAACAAAAAATATCGCATAAATTGAGAAAGATAAGTATATATTGTTGTATTCAATTGAAACAATTGAAGTCTTTTTTTTTTTTTTTTAAAAACAGTTTAGGGGGTCTAAATGAAATTCCAATCTCTTTTAAGGTGAAGAAGTTAAATGTTAAGTAGTAATAAATATACAAAGAAAATCCACTTGGACCAAAAAAATTCTCCAATACAACTATCAGAACAAATCCCTCTTCACCTCTATTTCATCTTCCCATCATCGCCATTTTGTAAATTCTCAAACAAATAGAAGCTTGAAAAAAAATTATTGAGAATTGAAAATCTACATATTTCTTTATTCTCAAGATTCAAAATCAATAAATGTAATACATCATAAGTGTGTGTATATATACCTAAATGCAATAAAAATATACAACTTGAGATGGATTTGTGTGAAATGGGTGATTTTGGTGGGCTATGCTACACCTTTAATTTTGGAAAAATGGGTGAGCCGTCATGGCCTCCAAGTGGTTACAATTTGGGCTTCATAGTGAAGAAAAGAGATGGGTGATTTTTCTTGATCATATGTATGTTTTTAATGAAAATTATTAATTCATGCTCTTAATACGTCTGTATATCACGCACATTTCCATCTCAGCAACATTTATGCCACATAAATTCGATTCAATGGTTAGACGTGTTTAAAGGGTTGAGTTTCATTGAATAAGTGTTCGATTGATAAAGTCTAATTAACAATCCGAGACAAGTATAAGGATCTCCCATCATTCCACCATTTAGGGAACCCGTTCAGAAAGATAGCTATGGAGTTCTTAATGCCACATGAGTTCGGCCAATGATCAGAGTGTTTAAAGGGTTGAGTTTCATTGGGTTTAAGTGTTCATTGATAAAGTCGTCAGTAGAAGGGACTATTTGAGCGAAACATAAATTCACTTTCTTGAGCTTGCATATCAAATTAGGATTCCTAGGAGAAGAGAAGCCTAGAATTGGAGGAGGTTGAATAGAAACTTGTTCTTGTCCCCTTCCCTTTTGTTGTTGAAACGCATTCTATTAAGCACACCAAATTGAAATAAGGCCACCTTTCGATTGCAGCCAAGACAGAATGCGATGAATGGTGTTTATCAACCTAAAGCAAATGTTATCCCTGTCTCTAAAGGGGTCCCTTGGGCCACTTGACAGTAAGGAAAGGGGTTCGATCCACCATTAAGAACACCAGTTCACTAAGAGAGAATTAAAAAAGATTTAGCAGAGTTCAAACTTGGGAGTAAAAAAAGGCTTATTACTGAACCATACCAGCTACTGAACTGGTAACGAAGGAGATAGTTATGGATTCCTTATCTAAAGTTGTGGACAAAGGCACAGATTGGTTGACCAAGTCAGTTGGGCGAGAGATTGGTTATTTCTTTATCTACGAGAGAAGCATCAAATCACTGGATAAAGAATGTGAGAGGCTGGAGAATATCAGAAGTGGGGTGCAGCAAGGAGCGGAGGCTTCCAGGAGAAACTCACGTAATCTTGCACCAAGCGTTCAGGCTTGGTTAACAAGTGTTGATACCACTACTGCTGATGTGGCTACTATATTGCAATAGAGCTGAGGTTGAAAGAGGTTGTTTTTATGGTTGGTGTCCAAACTTGAAGTCACGTTACTTGTTGAGCAAGAGATCAAAGAAAATTATACTGGAGGTGATTGAACTTCGAAATGAAGGAAGCAAGCATGTTGATTTGTCCTATCCTGTACGACCTGTTGAAATTGAAGCTGTACTTAGTAACAGTGGTGAGGAGTTTACTCTTGAAAATTGAAAGAGCACTACTAAAAAAAAAAAAAGAAGTTAAAATCGACCACAAAAACCTTCCACATGTGGAAGGTTTTTATAAAAA
>NC_061120.1:18242233-18255945 GCF_002878395.1 Capsicum annuum | reverse complement strand
GGAGGTACTCTTTATGGTGGGGGTATCATAATTCTTGAATTTAGAATCATGATTGTTAGTAGCAGACAATGTGAAAGTTGCAGTCACACATGGTTGGCCGAGTTTAGGGTCAGGTGGAGAACTGATTTTGTTATGTGTAGCTGGACAACTATAAAGGGACAACGGATTGAATTTTCTTCTCTTCAAAAGGTGGAGATTTGTTGAAGTTTTTGAAGAAAGAAAAGTTTTGCCTCCCACATCGAAAAGCTACTTGGTTTGGGAGGAGGTTGGGAGTTATAAATAAACTCCACCTCCTTCATTGTTTAAGACACACAAAAATATTCATTTCTTTGTTTACTATTAAAGAGGTTTAGAGATAATTTTCTTGGGGATTGTAATAATTTCTATACAGTGAATATTTTTCTGGGAGACCCGTGATTTTTTTCCAATTGGGAGTTTTTTTTCCAATTGGGAGTTTTTCACGTTAAATCTTTGTGTTGTTATTCTCTTTAATTTCTTTGTTATTTTTCTGCTTGAAAAACGTCCGGAAGGGGCGGGAAAAATCGTCGATTTTCCAACATAAAGAGAGTAGAACATTGTAGTTACTCCATCTTGAGGGAGCTGGAATCCTTATCGAGGTTGATTGCACTGACATTAGTTGAATGTTTCAAATATGTGATTTACAGTAACTTGGGCTTTTCTTCCAAGTTGACGCGGTATGCTCTTAAAATGGGTAGTTGAGTGACTTAAATGGATAATTACAACACGAATATCTATATAGAGTTCAACGAGACAGCCCAATTGGGTGATTGGATCCACCACCTGTTGAGTAAGTGTGAGCTTGTTCATTCAACTGGAGAGGGATCCAAGAATGTGCTGACTGAGTTGCAACTGGTTGAATTTCAGAACGTTAAGCATCTCCGACTGGTTCATTGTGATTCATTAACACATTCATTGAAGATCACTGTCAAAATAATATCCGTTCCCCTAACTCGTAAGACCATCTTTTTTGTGTGTCCTTGGCTGCAGGGAGTTAGACAATAGCTTTCCCTGACGATGTTGATAAGGATGAGGAGATCTCTCGTAGGACACATATTAGACCTGAAAAGAACATGGTCCAAGTAATCAAGTTCCCCAATTTGTACTCCATAAAGCTTCAATCTCTAGAATGCTTCACTCACTTTTGCAGTGACACTGTTGAGGGCATTGAGTTCCCTCTATTACAAATAATGCTCTTATGGGGTGGCTTACCTGAGTTCCAAAATTTCTGGCCTACAGCCAACCACAATATCAGCAACTCAAATCCTCTTTTTACTGAAAAGGTTTGCTTCTACTGTTCTGCATGAGAGGAATCAAAAAAAAAAATCTTTTTATGGAGTTTTTATAAATTAAAATATTACCTTTTACTTGAGCATTAAAGATGTTTACTCACACGTCTATTTTTTCTATTATTGTTTACAAATTTTTTATTACCTATGTACTATATAATTTAAGATGAGATATATATGGTTCATAGTATGGTTTGTACTTGTAGCTATATTGAATTTTCATCCCTTATATAAAATACAAGGCCTTACTACGTTTGCAGGTTTCGTGTCCCAACCTGGAAAATCTAGAACTTTGTGGGACGGAAAACATAACTGCTCTATGCTCTCACCAACTTCCAACTGCCTAATTCAGCAAACTTGAAAACTTGGAAGTGTGGGATTGTGGAAAATTGAGAAACTTGATGTCTCCATCAGTGGCCAGAGGGGTTCTGAATCTTTGAATACTACGTATAAGTCGATGTCCATCAATGGAAGAAGTGATCAAAGAAGAGGAACAACAAGGAGAAGAAATGACTAATGAGCGCTTATTTCCCCTGTTGGAAGAGCTTTGCCTTTATGGACTACCAAAGCTGAGGCGTTTCATTCTGACTAAGTATGCTCTTAAATTTCCATTTCTCAGAGACGCGAAGATTGTTGACTGTCCTGAAATGACGACGTTTGTCCAACAGGGTTCTGTGAGTTCAGTGAGTATTGAAAGGGTGAACAATGACAATGAGGTGAAAGTAGTTATCTCAATAACGTGATGCTCAATTCTAAGGTTTGTCTTTGCAGCTAGCTGTATAACTAATTAATATTACTATATTTGTGTCATGCCTTAACACATCCCTAACTTGTGTGCTCTCTTCCCGGTTCAGATATTATTTATGTTCATCACTTGAACCCATTATTTGTTGCCCAAATCTTCTTCCGATTTTTCAATTTCATGAATTGATTGGTGTCTTCCGTCATTCTTAATCTGTTTCTTTTGCCATATTCTTATTTTCTTCACACTTTTGATTTTCATCATCTCATCTGGATGTTCCAATTGCAGGTATGTTTTCCAACAAATTTCTTCTAATTTTCTTCTTACTTCCGAATTTTCTGATCTGAAATTGCAGCAACCACCACCTCTTTCCCGAATTTATTTATCAGACGACACTCTTTCGGATGCATCAATCTCTTCTTATTTGACTTTGCCTTAAATAATATTCCATCATCTTGGGTTTCTTAATAACCTCCTTATCTCAAAGAATAGTAACGTCTTATTTTTCAGTTCCGCATTGACATAGTTTAACTCTGTATTGGCATGGGATGAGGTGGAAAAATGTGCATTGTCGACACACTTTCTCCACTCCAAGGCTACACTTTCTTATAATTAGTTAAAGTTTTCTTTCGTTAAAGTAACGTTAGTGTGTAGTGAATCTATATTCATTACAAGTCCGAGGAGAAATGCATAGGTGGCCAAGCAACAATCTGTAATTCTCTAAAATTCTTGATTAGATAAAGGAATCCCCTGATGAGAATGGAGATACTGACTCATCGAATAAAAAAACAAAAACTCCTCTTAGTATACAATAGAGTTTTATCCAATTTGAACATACTTAGTTTGGTATGCTTTCATTTGCTGTGAATTTTCGATTGGAAGGATTTCCAGGTCATCTTCCAAGTTTGTTGCCTCTTTATGGTTGTGATGATATTACTCTAGATGCAACATGGCTTTTACTATTCATAGTTCATATAAAAAGATACATTAATAATTAAACACTCATTTGTTCTCTTTTTGAATTTATGATGTTTCACTTCAGTAATTTGGTGAGATCAATAGTAAATATCACTAACTCATCCGTTTCCACTTCAAAGAAGACATCTGATTTGGTTTGGATGAGTTTTATGTAGTAAATACAAAACTAATACTAAATATCATACCGGCCAAGACATCATTTGACAAGCCTGCTGCACCACAGTTCTACACTGCTATTAGTAATGAGATTACCTGTGTTTTCAACAGAAAATATCTTCTGCAATACAGTTTTCCTTTGCATTCTACCCTTAAACCTTTCTCGTTGACCACGGCCTACAGGAACCAGGCTATCTACCACTTTTAAACCTGTTTGCATAGGCTCGTGCACTCATTTATGTTCAACAATCCCAAGAATTCACTTCCACACGTCTTCGCTCATGACCGCTTAGAGCCCCCCTTCCAACAATAGGTAATCCCAAGCCATCGACCACACACCCTAGCATAGCCTTTCCCGTAGGAACATCCACAATAGATGCAATGCACTTAACAAGATCTCCTTCTTTAATATCAGATTCCATTTCAGATCCATCCGGAGGTCTTCGCGCCTTGTTACGGACTAAAGTCCTAAATAAAAGTGACCCCAATCCCTCCCCAGCTGATACGATTCTCGCCACGAAGACTCGAATCTAAATGCGGAAAAGTAAAGATAGAGGGATAGGATATCAAAAATAGAAAAATATACACAAATATGATAATAAAAGGGCAACCAAAGGGTGTATCAAACCTAAAAACCTCTTTAAAGATTATCAAATAGAACCTAACTCTTACGTGATCGCAAAGGGCCGGGGATTGAATCTTCCTTACAACCGACGTTTCTAATCAAATATCAACATTCACTTTTCCAAGATCTCAAAACACTCCCAATGGAGGTTCATGAATTTATCATTATCATTCAATAAAAATTAACTAAATAAGCCTAGCTACCAAGTATTTATAGTTTGGCTAAATATTACATAATTAGGGCCCAAAAGTGACCGAAATGCAAGAAAAAGCCTTTTAGGGGCTGTTTCGACCCGTTCTTGAAATGCTAAAGCGGATCAAAAGCAAATCCAAAGCACCTTGGGCACATGACTCTTCCAAGGGGCTTTTGAGCCCCGTTTTACACTCCTTCGACCTCGTCAAAGTCCTTTGGCCCTCCTTAATGGTAATCTTCATCCATGTGGCATCTTTTAATAGCACTAATGAGTTATCAAGCACCTCGAGCATCATACGTATCTCATCCAAAGGTCCGGAAGCAATTTGGCTTGTATCACCAGCCCAGGTCAAAGGTCTTCCCGCCCCTTTTCTTTTCAGGTTTCTATGGTATTTAAACCATTCACTTATGAAAAAGTATTTTACCTCCTGTTAGAGAGTGAGAAGTTTCAAATGTGACTTTCCTATGTTAATTTCTAAGATAGAGTAATTTTCTTTTTTTCAAAAGGCTAAGTTTAATGGGATAACATTAGCTGAAGGAAATTAAAGAAAATTTAAATAAAAGCGGTCGAGAGAGAAGCGTTTCTGGGAGCATGGCTGATGGAGAAAGTGGAGGCTACAAGAGGGGAGGAGAAGACAGAGCAAGAAAAAAATGAGAAGTAACGAAGAATTAGCGAGGTATTTTTGTGCTAAATAGTATATGTTTGGATGTCTATTGCTTCGAAAAAAACTTTAGCCAATTAGCCATCGCTGAATTTATCTTTTCTTCTGGAAAGCAAGCCCTCTTTAGTACATTCACTGTAAGATAGCATTTGGCAGTTTGCATCACCTAGGAGCATTCTGTCCTAAATTTGTTTTTTCCATATGAAGTCAAAATAATGTTGTTGTTGTTGTTTTTAAAATAATGTTATTGGGGATTCTCTTTTTTTTTTTTTCCATGCCTTTCACTTCTTGAAGATGTGATATTGTCTTCTTTGAGACTTTTCATTGACTGGTGAGGTTAGCAGGCGCAGTATCACTTTCTTGAGATGGAGATGGGAAAGGGATAGTGAGAATACCTCACTTTCTGTTGAGTATTTGCCAGTAATATAAAAAAAGACATGTCATTGGAGATTAAATTTCTATACTTGTTATGTTTGATGTTTGTCATTGCACGTGCTGATTTCGAAAGTGTGTTTCCTATTACAGATAAAATATTGCATGCAGCATTTGCCGGTACGGCTGTAGCATTGTCCCAGGAGGGGTATTTTGCATCGAGATATTAAGGGATCTACTTTGTTGATTGACAAAAATGGGATGCTAAAAATAGCTTTTTTGGATTTGTAAATCTATGTTGCTCGGACTCTCCAAAATGATACCACATCCATGTCGGATCCTCCACAGGTGTACTATTTTTAGAGGATCCTACACACATCTATCGCTACTTTCAAAGAGTCCGGGCAACGTAGTAGCAAACCACGTCAATCGTGAAAAAGAACATCCTCTTTCAAGTCGAATTGTCACACTTTGGTAAAGAACTTCGGAATTACTACTAAGTGCTACAGATAATGAAACACAGATGGAAGTTTTATGGGCACTAATATCAGAGCAGGTATTGGAGGCAGTGGCGGATCTACCCTTTGGCGAGGGGGTCATCCGAACCCCCTTCGGCGAAAAATTATGCTATATACATGGTTAAAATTATATTTTATGTATATATATTAGATGTTGAACCCCTTTCGGTTAATTCGTATGTTCACTTATAACCCCTTAGTGAATATCCTGACTCCGCCACAGGGGTTGTAAGGAATGACTCTGGAAACTTAGTTATGGCATTCTCTATTCCTGTCCAGTACCACAACAACAATCAGGCTCAAGCCATGGCTTCTAAGTGTGGAATTGATTGGTGCAAATATCACAACATCAGCAACTTGGACATGGAGCTAGACTCAGAGTACTGGCCATCTCATGTTCAACAAGATCATCTATGATATTCTTCATAGTATCAAGGACAACATTATCCAAGTCCAACATTTTTACAGGGAGGTTAACAGGTAGCAGACTTCTTGCTAAACGTGCGGTATCTAGTGGAAATGGGACCTTCTACTACTCTTTTCAATAACTTCCGAAAGGAACGAAGGACTCTTTTCAACTTGATAAAAGTCCATTACCTAGTATTAGAATAAGATATGACAAGGCTAATTTCTAAGTTTGTGACTCTAGGATGTTTGACAGGAAGAGAACATGTACCGGCTTATGTCTTCCTGGATTCTTTTTGCTAACGGGGTAAGGTCCATGACACCTTCACTTTTGTAATTGTTTGTTCAGTTTTATAGACATGGTAGGTCCAAGTCTAACCCCCCAAAACCAAAGGGTAATGACCTTTGGTGATGACTAAAATAAAAAAATATATATTTACATATAATTGAGATTTACTTGAATCATTTTATAACCTAATTAATAATGTAACATTTGAATACTGTATTAGAAATTTAATATCCAATAAAAGTGCATTTCTATCTTTTATTCAAATTCAAAGCATTCTCTTGTTGGAAAGGAACATGATAAAGATTATCCTTATTAATTAGAAGTCTTCTGAATATTGGTAAAAAGGATAGATATATAATAGCAAGGATAAAATGAATACTAAAGAATAAATTCAACTTCTTTTTAGTATACTGGACAAGTAAAGATGGACAGAAAGAGTAATCATTATTTCCTATCTATTTTAATTTGTTTGTCTGAATTTGATTAGATATGAAGTTAAACAAAACAAAGAAGATTTTTGAATGTGATGATCATGAACTAAATATACATGGAATGTAACAAAATACCCTTTAACTTTATGATCTTAAATATATCATATGAAAAATCTATATATTATTAAAAAGAGAGGACAAAGCCTCTACAATAAGCCAAGTGGCAACCTTAAAATTTGACACGTGTTCTTTTAGAAAAAGTTGGTTAATTAGGTAAGAATTAATTATTATTTAATTTTTTTAATATTTTTTTAAAGAAATTTAAAATTTACATTTACAGTTAGTTTATTTTTTTTTTCTATATTTTTATTGCTAAGTTTTGCAGAAAGATTAACAGATCAAAGAAGTTGGGACTTTGCAAAATTTCTAAGTTTATCCATTTATGTTGCTTATTTAATTTACGTTTAAGTTTTAAAAAATAAAAATATTCACTCCTAAAAAACGTGAGAAATAATCCAAGGCATGTAGGACTATTTATTTGGAAGGTATAATTTTTTGGTTAACTATACATATCTATACGTAAAAAATTAAGTTTTCAAGCAAAAAATATATTTTGAGTTCAAAACAGTTTCAACCTCTTTATTTTATCCCAAATAATAAAAAAGACGTTATTTGACCATATATTTGAAGCGATAAAACTATTTTTCTTTTTAGTTCATCTCTGTGCAAGAGACTTCTGGCATGGGAGTTTCCGTGAAAACTGTTGCGACGTTGGAAGATCTTGAAGTACACATAGTTTGACAATCATCCCTTTGAGATGATTCTATTTGACTGATGAAACAGACATAAGTGAAGATGATGAAAACATAATAGGTATGCAATTGTGGGTATCTTTAAACTGAGGAGTTTTTTAACTATTTATATAAAATCTTATTTTGATTTTTGAAAAAATAATCAATTTCTCTTTACTTAAATTGATTCTCTAACTGTTTAGAAAGTACTTTTACATCTTATCGTATATTAAAGAATGGGATGAATTTGAGAACCATTACTATTTAAAATTTAAGGTGCATTGGGCAGGGTAGATTTGCAACAGATTATAGTTTTAATGAATTTGAAATGAGGCAATTCAGAAAGTATGATGAGAGAGTACTTGTGGAGATTTACATGTCCATGGTTATGATGCATTGTCACACCCCTAAACTAATCGAGACGGACAAGAACCGTATGACCATGAGTTATGTGGCTGGCATATATATTGTGCGGAAGGGTTACTACTCATGAACAATGATAAGAGGGCATGTACTAATCAATTCTATCCCATTGAACACTCATCCGATACAAACATGTGAAATTATGACCACATATTACAACTTATCTCTGTCTACAAAGCTTCTAAAAGAAGTTATGACTGTATTAGGAAAGGTGGCCGAGGTAGGGATCCTATATACCCATACTATAGCTAGAAACATAATTAAATAGTACTCGACGTGTATTAGCCCAGGGTAAAATAGGAGCTTACCGACTGCTTTGCTAAATACGAACAAGTGCCTAGTATAGAAGTCTGCTCATTAATAGACCTGATCTTGTATTTACAGAAATGCAGTGCCCTCGAAAGTAGGGAAGTTAGTACATATAAAATATGTACTAGTATGTAAAGCAGACAGAATAACAAGCAGATGTATAAGGATGCTCAATGAATCAAATAACAAAATGGGCAACTGCGGACGCTTATATGAAACTATAACTTATGAGAGAAAGGTGCCAAATACACCTTATAAACTATAACCTATGCATTTACCTTGTTAACTTATCATATAAGCACTTATGAGTAGGTCATCATTATAAGGGCCTGGTAATTTGCCTAAGCGAAGTTCTGTACCTACTTTTAATACGAATAATCATATGATGACCTACCAAGGGCATTTCTATGTCATGCGTATGGCATGAGTTACTCAGATGTCCCTGACTATGATTTTACACGTATAATTGTAATTGTGGTTTGATACAGGGTATGCCCCTCCTTAGGGACTCACTATAAGGATCTGCCCGCAGGCCATATGTGCCATATGTTGGCTCGAGCCAGGGGAACAAGTCCAGCTGACTGCAAATGTAAATGATGCCACAAGGACAGGTATGCCATACATTCAGGCTCGCTGTAGTGGTCTGGTCTCAATTCTATGCACAGAATTACATTGCACGTGTGCCAAGCCAAACCTATGATACCCTCCCATCGATAACTTTTATCGAATAGTGCTTAATGGGCCTATGCAAGTATATATTAAGGTAAATATTGCTTATTTAGTCGAGTAATACTTTCCATATACAATTGACTTCTTTGGTAGTATCGAACCATTACAATGCTTGTACTTTATATCATCATATGACTATATTTCTATGTGAAATAATGTATTAATGCGACTATAGTATGACCATTTTTTCTGATTTATAGCATATGGAGATATACTAGGTGACTTCTAAGAATTCTTAATGAAGACGAACTAACTCTATAGATACTTGACTTGACGGGATTAGTACAAATATTTTGACCTCAACAAATTGACGCAAGAAGCATGGATATGTGTAATTTCAAATGAAAAGGATACGTGGTCATGTGTTACGCATATAGAAACTAAAAACTCTCTTCACCTATATCAAGTAAACTATCTCGGCTATTTTAGGAGGAACAATTGATTACTGGTGGTGCCTTAAAGGCGAAAGAGGTTTTAGCTTTATATACCTTTGATATCTTCCTAGCTAACGGTAGGACCACAAGTATCAAACAATTCATCTCGCGGAAGTGTCACCTTTGTTTTTCCAACTGTTAATTTTCACAATTCGATAGCTAATTAGGTTATTGTCTTAATATTTCAAAATCACTGCTGAAAACAAATCATTTACCTTTTCCCCTTTCCAACCCGAATCTATGGTGTTTTAGTGGAGTTTGCCGATTGGAGTAGTAGTTGAGTTTCGACTGCAGTTGACTCACCGGTAGCGGTCGAACCAGTGGAGAAAGAGAACGGGGAGAGGGAGAAAAGGGGCGGCATGGCTATCTGGAGTGATGGGGGGATAGAGAGAAGAGGAAAGGAGGCGGCACCAGTGGGTGTCTCGCCGGCGGGTGGTGGTTGTTGTCATTGGGAGTTATGTCGTAACAGTAGGGAGAGAACAAATAAAGAAGAGAGAAGCGGTTGCTTTTTGGAAAGAAAAAGATTGGGGCTTTCTCCCCCTTTTAATGACTATAGACCTTTGTAGAAAAGGAAAATAAATAAATAATAAAGTGCCCCCATCTGCACCAAATTAAAAAAAATATGAATAATAATACTTCTCACTTATTCCTTTTAACCCACCAACCACAACCACACTACATTTATATACACTCACATATATATATTTACACATAATATAATTTTTTTTTAAAAAATATACGTACCACGTAAATCTCTATAAACTAAGAGTTATACTCATCTAAAATATCAAAATAAATATTTAAAATTTACTGAGGTGTTACAATCTCCCCCACTCAGGATCATTCATCGTCGAATGATGCGTACAACTTATTTTAACTCCTATAATAACTCAAGACATTCATGAGATTATTCACTCAACTCCCACTTCTCTTAATCTACCCTAAGGTCCTAAAATTTGGCTAACTCCTAAATTTTTCAAAAATTTCGACAGAATTTTCCCTATAAATAGGCCTATCGAAAACCTATCAGCTAACCAACATATATACCAATACGCTTCACAGAGCGCCACAACATATACAAGACAAAATACGTACAAATATGTTTCACAGAGCGTCACGATACATACAATATCCAACAACTAATACACCAGGCTCTATTTGGCCTTATGATTGAATGACAACTATAATCAATATGGTAACTTATCTTATACTCCTCATCTGAAAGCTGCATTCGTGCAAATTTCTTGAATCATAGTCACACATCATGTACATTAGGATCATTCTTAAAACAAGTTAAGTATCTTGTCTTTTGTCCTTGTATTGAAATAACTTACCAGAGGAGAACACCTGAGATTTTTGGGATCATAGGCATAAATCATATCTTCAAAATGTTAGAGTAGAATACACATAAGGAATGTTGGGTTCACTATAGCTCTATATGGAGGCTATCATCCCACTTAGGCCACCTTTATCATCTCTATATATTAATATAAGAGTCGTACATCATTTATTTCTCCTTATACACTTCAGGCTCAGCTTGCCAATTATGTGGAACCATTTGACGCCCTAACTAGGTGATACCTCCCTAATCCATAAAATCATACAATAACTGCAACATGTTAGCAAATAAGCATGATATGCATGTACCCATATAAGCAACTGAGCAGCAAAAAGGACTTTAATTTATTTTAAGCAGATGTATTACTTATAAAGTAGTAAAATATAGGAATATGTATCAATATGCAAGTAATCTCTAACAACCTATCAAACATGAACATATGAATCATAAATAACATGTGAGTTAAAAAAAATTAACATGTGAACAGATGAAGTATAACACGAAATCTGTTATTTGATCATATAGAAAAGTATAATCTTAATATCTAATACCTGGGTTTTAGGATGTAAAAGTACATAACGAGCAGTAGGCTAATCACAATACCTAATGTTGATTTTTTATTTTTATTTTTTTTACACGTAAATAAATAGCTGTATATTATACAAATAAATAGGCCATTGATATTTTTAAATGCATACCCTGTAAAACAGATGATACTAAAATAACTATACCTTGATTAAGGTGACATATTAAGCAAATGATTACCCAACCTATAAGCTATAGATTATAATATGTGATCTCTCTCTCTCTCTCTCTCTCTATATATATATATATATATATATATATAACATGTCAAAAAATGAATTGTATCATAACACTTATAGTACAACTATATAAACAAATGAACTATGAAAGTGTTTGATGCATAAATCTTAAAAAATCTTGATTTACTTCCTTGCATCCTGGCAAAATCAAGCTCTCATTTACATTTGGAATAATCCTGAGGGAACACCAATACTAAATGATTTCATTTGGTGTCACTATTGTCCCATACATACTAAGTTACAAATTTTTCAATAACAATACCAGTGTTCAGACAAAATTAACCAACATTGCTATATGTTGTCTCCTAATATTCACCAGGAACCCAAGCCAGAAATTATTATTGCACAGTTCAGATTAGAATACACTACTAATATTACGAATATTTTTCTTTTTGACAAACTTTGTTTTACCTTCAAGGAAAAAAACTTTCAAAACTTGTGCTTCAGAAAACATAACATCTAAAGTCCAACGAAATATATATCTGTAGATATTGAGGCATAAACTCACCATCTTAATAAGCAACCTTAAATTTGATATTGCCTTCAAGTAGAAGACAAAAAAAAAATAACTCCTATTCTAGCAACATCCAAGTATCTAAAATGAAATCAAAGGGAAAAGATGTAGGCATAGATAGGGGCCCTGTCACACCGCATAAATATTCTGTAGATAACAAACTATTCACCCATAATGCAATGGAGCCATATGACTATGTTTCATAGTGGAACAACATACTCTGAATGAGCTATTTGCAACTAGAAAGCACATATCGAACAGGAACAAGAGGATTTTCTTCGAAAAATGAAGCACAACAAGAGCCAACCTCCTTTGTCTACGGATCATTGGAAATGAACCACAATTCCTATACTGAGATTGTAGACCAGAAAAAGGACTGGTAAAATAATATCTACAAACACTATGAATTTCCAGCGAGCCAAGGAAGGATATAGGTAATTACAATAATATGCATAAATATAACGTTTAGGTATTGATTATGAACATTCTAAAAAAGTTGGATATAGGAACTTTCTAAGTTTGTCATTCATGATGTTCCACCAACAGGAACAAATTGTAATATTTTTGTCAGAATATCCCACTACTGCAGGAAAAATTAATATCAAATTTACTCCTCAAAATGCTAGATGGAGGATATTTAGAATCTCTAGGATCAGAAGAACTATTAAGCAGCTCTTAAAGGACTAAAAAGATAGAGACCAGTCTTCCACAATAATGCGACAACCACATACACAACACCAAACTACAAGTCCACATCATCATACCACATACAAATATAAATGCTTATAAAATTTAAAGGAGATTACGTGTATCATTGTAGAAACAAGAGTTCATCTATCTGGCTACCTATTATATTGTCACGATAATAAACAGGAAAGAATAAAAACTATTGGCTAGTTACGCCATTGAATATATATAATCTCGCAAGCAAATTAACTATTATACATACATATTGAATTCATGGCAACCCAGTTTTGTTGACATCTAGTTCTTTTATAAACTATGAGGATTTTCAGGAAGTCATCTAAGCATAATTTACATGCGAGCATATTCCTGCTAATTCAAAATAATGCTACAACTATTCCTATCCATATCTCCCTATTTTTTTTCCAGACTCTAAGTAACCAGGTTAGTTTTTTTTTCTAAAGTCAGGCTATGATCAGTAAGCTTATGACGAGCATGTTCAGGTAAATACATATATTCCAACCTTTCATTCGGAAAGAAATCCATAAATTTCAGCAATATCCAATAAGTAGCTAGTTAGGCTGCAAAGACACCTAACAAATAAGTGCAGCCATGAGAAATCAAGAGAACATATAATTGTTGTATCTTAAAACATCAGTAATCCACTATTGGCAATTTATACCTCTCCAGGTATATTCTTATCCTCCAATGCTGGTGCACTCTTAAAATCGTACTAGATCAATGTATCCCTCATCGAGAGGGCCTACTAATTGACTACCAACTGCCACTATTGTATAGAAAAGGTACCAAACCTCAAAGTAATACTAACATTGTTTCTTACAACATGTCACCACAACCCCTTAAGGTTAATTGATCATATTTCTATAATTTTTTTTCTCCGTAAAAGTCATACCCTAACTAGGTGCGCTATTCCATGTATATACGTAATCTAAGATGTTCAAACAATAGTTTACCATTCTTCACATGT
>NC_061120.1:18225379-18239233 GCF_002878395.1 Capsicum annuum | reverse complement strand
TGTCAGAAAATTTCTTCTTATAATCAATTAACCAATACTATGTCTTGATCTATTCTAGGTACAAATGATAACTCTTAGTCTATGTCCAACTCGTCGATATTTTCAGCTCTAATCTTTGATCGCACATTATTGCTATTTTATTTTTGAAACAAATCACAACGGATAATTCCTACTCATATATTCCTATAAAATGATAACAACACTTATCCCTGAGCTTGCTAGCCTTACAAGGATTCAAACACATAGGTCATTTCCTACTAAACATAATCAAATAAACGTATCCTACGGAGATGATCTACGTACTTGCTGAAAAAATGTATTATAAAGCATCTATGCATAGTTGACCAACTAGGGATACTCTTAATTAGCACTGGTGAGATATATTTACCTGACATTCAAAACTACCAGTGTACCTTAAACTCATAAAGACCCAATTGATTACCTCTACTCCAAAATTGGACATTAACCTAAAGCTTATGGGTATATTATCGAGGAATTATTGAATATCCTCCATGTACTTAAATCCTGTAAGTACTAAAAGGATCACACGGAGAAGACTTCAAACTTTAAAATCCCTCTAAATCTTTTTGTAATATTATATTGGGATATGCCACTTTCTATCTACGTAGTTAAACAACCCTTAACTAAAAAGTCATATGAGATATCCCCCCATAGGTCCTACTATAAAAACCAACACCAATACAATTATAATGGTAAAGTTATCCTGGATATCAATATATCTTTATTCTATAAGCAAGTGCGAACTAGAAGGGTCAAACACACCAAGCTATCTCGAATCTTAGTTCAAGTCTTGTGGTTGAGCTTTTGGCTGTAAACTTACTTTTGGAATACTAGTATTTGGCCAATTGGCCTAACTTGAGGTTACCTTTAAAAGAAAAAATTCATAGGAAGTAGAATAGGAATTAGAAATAAGTCTTTATTAGTTAGCTTGGTCGCACGATCTAGATCATAAAATAAGGTCAAAAATCCTAAATGCCTAAGCAGCTCCCCCATTATAAATGTGGTGCACAACACATCCATAAGTGGGAATCTACTAGACACAGCTTCGTAGACTCCCTAGGACACCTTAACCCTAAGACTCTGATACCACTTTTGTCACGCCCCTAACCTAATTGGGACAGACAAGAACCATATGACCATGAGTACTGTGGCTAACAGATATATTATGCGGAAGGGTTACTACTCATGACCAATGATAAGAGGGTATGTACAAATCAATTCTATCTTATTGAACACTCATCCGATACAAATATGTGAAACTATGACTACAGAGCTTTTAATAAAAATTATGACTGTACTAGGAAATGTGGATGGGGCAGGGCTCCTATATACCGATACTATATCTAGAAACATAATTAAATAGTACTCGACCTGTATCATCCCTAGGTAAAATAGGAGCTTACCGACTGCTTTGCTGAATACGAACAAGTGCCTAGTATAGAAGTCTACTCATCAATAGACCTTATCCTGTATTTTTACAGAAATGCAGTGCCCCCGAATGTAGGGATGTTTTAGTACATATAAAATATGTACTAGTATGTAAAGCAAACAGAATAACAAGTAGATGTATAAGGATGGTCAATGAATCAAATAACAAAATGGGTAACTGCGGACGACAGACTACAAGACACTCTTATATGAAATTATAACTTATGAGAGAAAGGTGCCAAATACACCATATAAACTATTACCTATGCATTTACCTTGTTAACATATCATATAAGCACTTACGAGTAGGTCATCATTATAAGGGCCTGGTGATTTGCCTAAGCGAAGCCCTGTGCCTACTTTTAATACAAATAATCATATGATGGCCTACCAAGGGCATTTTTATGTCATGCGTATGACATGCGTTACTTAGATGTCCCTGACTATGATTTTACACGTATAATTGTAATCGTGGTCTGATATAGGTTACGCCCCTCCTTAGGAACTCACTATAAGGGTCTGCCCGCAGGCCATATATGCCATATGTTGGCTCTAACCAGGGGAATAAGTCCAGCTGACTCCAAATGCAAATGATGCCACAAGGGTAGGTACGCCACACATTCGGGCTCACTATAGTGGTCTAGTCTCAATTCTGTGCAAAGAATTACGTCACACGTGTGCCAAGCCAAACCTATGATACCCTCCCGTCGTTAAATTTTATTGAATAGTGCTTAGTGGGCCTATGCAAGTATATATTAAGGTAAATATTGCTTAGTTATTCGAGTAATGCTTTCCATATACAATTGACTTCTTTGGTAGTATCGAACCATTACAATGCTTGTACTTTATATCATCATATGACTATATCTCTATGTGATATAATATATTAATAGGACTATAGTATGATCATTTATTCTAATTTATAGCATACGGAGATATACTAGGTGACTTCTAAGAATCCCTATTAAAGATGAACCAACTCTATAGATACTTGACTTGATGGGAGTAGTACAAATGTTTTGACCTCACCAAATTGATGCAAGAAGCATGAATATGCGTAATTTCAAATGAAAAGGATACGTGGTCATGTGTTACGCATATAGAAACTAAAAACTCTCTTCACCTATATCAAGTAAACTATCTCGGCTATTTTAGGAAGAACAAATGATTACAGGTGGTGCCTTAAACGCGAAGAAGGTTTTAGCTTTACATACCTTTGATATCTTCCTAGCTAACGGTAAGACCACAAGTATCAAATAATTCATCTCGCGGAAGTGTCACCTTTGTTTTGCCAACTGCTAATTTTCACAATCCGATAGCTAATTAGGTTACTGTCTTAATATTTCAAAATCACTTCTGAAAAAAATCATTTACCTTTCCCCCTTTACAACCCGAATCTATGGTGTTTTAGTGGAGTTTGCCGATTGGAGTAGTAGTTGAGTTCCGGCGGCAGTTAACTCACCGGTGACGGTCGAACCAGTGGAGAAAGAGAACGGAGAGAGGGAGAAAAGGGGCAGCACGATTATCTGGAGCAACGAGGGGATGAAGAGAAGAGGAAAGGAGGTGGCACCGGTGGGTGTCTCGTCGGCAGGTGGTGGTTGTTATCGTTGGGAGCTATGTCATAATAATAGGGAGAGAACAGATAAAGAAGAGAGAAACAGTTGCTTTTTGGGAAAGAAAAATATTGGGGCTTTCTCCCCTTTTTAATCACTATAGACCTTAGTAGAAAAGGAAAAATAAATAAATAATAAAGTGCCCCCATCTGCACCAAATTAAAAAATATATGAATAATAAAACTTCTCATTTATTCCTTTTAACCCACCAACCATAACCACACTACATTTATATACACTCATACATATATATATATATATATATATATTTACACATAATATAATTTTCTTTAAAATATACGTATCACGTAAATCTCTATAAACTAAGAGTTATACTCATCTAAAATACCAAAATAAATCTTTTAAATTTACCGAGGTGTTACATGCAGATTATGCATCATGGTAATTAATCCCACAAGAAACAGGATATTTATTGACCAACAAGTCGTAATACTTTTTTGTTTTACTTCTGACACTTTCTTCAAATGTTTTATAATGACCATGAAAATTGAGCCTCATAAATTTTATTACTTTTAGTTTGGCATGTATGATTTTTCCTTGAAAGCTTCTCGATGCACTATGTAAGTATCTTTCCAGTTTTTTGACTATGAGATTGTCGACTATTGTTGTTATATAGTATCATCTTCCTCTCAATATTTGAGTTTTCTAAATTTCATTAAGCCTTAATATCTTTCTGCTTTGGATGATCCCCTAAAAAAATGTGTCTTTCTATATACAGTATAGTATTTCTATTGTTCCACCAATGGAGAAGGGGTGAATAAAAATAAATTAAAAGAAAGAACAAAAAAAAGTATTAAACTCTCTTAATTTATTTTTCTATAATTTCTTTTCTCTAAATCTTTCGAGTCCTTAACATAACTATGTATGTTCTCTATCATCTGTACTAAGTCAAAGTAACACTAGAAATTCATTTCAAAAAGTTATAGATTCTATTATAATTTTCATGTTTACTTTCAAATACTTAATTTTGTTTCTCCATATGCGAATTATTTTTATTAGAAATTTGATAATGGATTTCAACCTGACGAATATAGATTCATAAAGACAATGGATGGATTGATGATACTTTTAAAGATTGAATTAGGTCTTCAATCTTGGTTAATTTGTTATTTTGTCGAGGACTTGCCGTGACAATAATTTAGCTTACCAGATTTTATTTTTTGATTAACTATTATGTTTTGAATTTTTTTGTTTAACATGTATCCATTTAGCTTTAATATAATTTATTTTAATTAGTTTTGAGAATACACTATAGTACCTCTTTTTTTTTTTGAAAAAATATATTTCTAAGCAAATTTATTATCTATTGACTATATTTATTGTGTGTGTTTACCGAAATTATTCAAAGTTATTCAGAGAAGAAAACATATTATATTTAAATTTATCTATGAGTATAATCAATGTTTAGTATGATTTATTACATTTGAACATGTTACATTTTAAAGATGTTTTCTAAGCAAATTTATTATATACTTACTCAACTGTAGCCGTTGCAATTGATTATAGTTATTATGTTTGTTTACTGAAACTATTCAAAGTTGTACAGAGAGAAAAACACATTACGTTTAAATTTATCTATGAATATAATTAATGTTTTGGTTATGAAGAAACAATTATTTTTTCCCTTTGCCATTGCGACTCTTATATTGCTTCACATTAAGATTATAGACTTTAATGACTATTTGTGGCTTTTTTTTTTTTATGATAAAACTTTTTTGGCCTTTATGGAAACGTAATTAACACTTTTATGTATATATATTTATTATGTTTATTTTTAAAATATACATATATATAAATTGTGTTTATACAAGACATTTGAATTTATAGGATCTATCTTATTTCCTTTGCAAAATCTGTCGGCAAGTTAGTAAAAGTGAAAGTCAAAATATGGACCTACTGAAAAGAAATTAACGAGAAAAGTAATTTAATTGCATTAAACTAATAGTGTAATATTAAAAACAGGCGACTAATAAAGATCATTAATTTTACAATAATGTTGGAAAATTTTTTGATAAAATATTCATGACAAGATGAGTGTATCAACTTTACGGGCAATGCAAAATCATGTATAATTTTTAAATTAAATGTATTTTTTAATTTGTTTTGAAATATAAACCTCTAAATTGAGTGTATCAATTTAGAGTATTGAAGCAAATAAATTAGATACAATAATATAAATGAGATATGTGACTAATAAATAATCTATTCTTTGTATTTTTTGTTCCAGAATTTAAAATAGGAAAAAATACATAAAATAACATATTTAAGTATTAAATTACAAAAAATAACAACACTTTTATCAAATTACATTTTGTAGCATATGTATTTGTATGTATTTGTATTTTTGTAGCAACAGTTTGCAAAAATATAAAATACATATAGATAATAAGGGCAGTTAAAATCATATGTATTTGTATTTTTGTAGCAACAGTTTACAGAAATACAAAATACAACTTGCTATATTATGTAATTATGAAACTGTTATTATGAAACTCATAATTAAGGAGATAGGTATGCTATTTCTGAATTTTGTCCTTTAAAATATATTCACTACAAATATGAATGTGGTAATGGGAAGAGCTTAACATCAAGAGAAGCACTATAATCTTTCTACTTAAGAATATGGATGAATTTGTTCTATTATCATATATAAGATATTTGTGAAATTTTTACTTTAAAACTTTTCGCACATCGCGGGTACAAATACTAGTTGAAACTAATCTTATGAAGTATTTAATTGTCAGTTGCGACTACGTAGATGTGTCTAGATGTACACTTTCAAAATTTGTTTGATTACTTGCCAGGTAAGGCTAGATTTAGATGTCTATGTATATATTATGTCAAATTAAAGAGATATCATTTTTCATTTTCATAATCTGATCTATATTAATCAAATATGGTTTTGAAAAATGTCATTTTTGTTGTTATCCCAAAGAAACTCTAACACTTTGTTCATATCGAAAATATAATAAGGTGTCACACAACACAATCTCACGAAATCTGTCGTCTTTGATTTTACCTATGTCAGAAGATGACTAGCTTTTATTATGATCCCCTTAATTAATTTTTCACGGGTTCCATCATAAAACAAATTGGATTTCTTCGGAATAGATTGGAGATTGAATCTAATCAGATTAATAGAAACAACAACAAAACTTACTTTAATTAGGTTTTACATAAAAGAAATTGAACAACAAATTAATCTCGAAAGAAAAAAATAGCACTCATCACAAATCTTTCCTCTTTGCCTTCAATTACATCAGAAAATTACATGTAACATTTAATGTGATAGCCTATGTTAATTAATTATTGACATGTTCTCTTATAAAAATAGTTTCTTCATAATAGATTGAAGAACTGTTAGGACTTGTGAAGTTTTGATGATTGATAAGAGGTCATGAAAAAAGTAAGTTTAGCTGGTTCATGAAAAGCTGCTTCAAAATAATTCAACTTGCAAGAGAATTTTTTGTGAATGAAGCCACATGTGCAAAAATTAAGAAATGGAAGTTTGTTACTTCAGATAAACAAAAGTAAGGCATCGTGTGTGCTGAAAAGAAGAGTAGTGTTTGTCTACAACCCCCAAAAAGAGAGTCCAAGAAGCATAGGAGTCCTTGTGGAGTTAAAGTCTATTTCGTTGTGAAGATCATTGAGAGTTATAAATATTCAAGGACCTCCAAACTGAGTTTGATGCACTCATACTGAGAGGAAAAAGGGTAGAATATGAGCAAATAAGCCAGAATAATCTTTGAGAGAGTTCTGTCTACACATTGAAGTGCAGCCTAATATAGTGAACCGGATTGAAGAACCTATTTCATCTGTGTTGGACAATCTTCTATTCTAGTTAATTTGTATTAGGAAGTTTATTGAGATGTAAGTTTCATGCTTTCCTAGTGCCAGTATGTTATAAACTGGTTTAGGAGTTTAGTCAAATTTGGATAACTCGAAGACTTGAAAAGAAAAATATTGAGAGGTTTGTATGTTTTTAGGAATTAGAGTCAGTTCCTAGGGTTTCTAGAATTTGTAGTCTGATTTTCAAGTGGGGAACTTAAAGTGGGTTTCAACTGAGAACATTGTTGAACATTAGAATTTAGAGTTTATAATTACTTGAGTTACAGATTTTGTAATCTTTTGTTGAGAGGCTAATTATGTTTAGTGAAGTTGGGGTTAAATCCTGTAAAAGTTAAAAGCAGTGATTTTTTTACACCTTTTGTGAGCCGGGTATATTCCACATAAAACTATCATGTTCACTATTTATTGTCTCTATTGCATCCATTGGAACACGTTAGGCAACCCAGTCCACCTGTAGGCGAAAATCAGGTATAACTCATGTGAGTTATTAAGACATGCGCAAATATCAATTGTTATCAGATCAGGTTATCTTGTGAAGGCCAACATCTTAAGATAAGATCAAAGATGAATTCTGCATCACCTACTGGATATTGCAACGGACAAGACATCAGTAGGCCTCCATTGTTCAATGGAGGATATTACTTAGGGTGGAAAGAAAGGATGAAAGATTTTCTTCAAGCTGTGGACTACGAACTCTGGAATAGAATTATTGATGGACCTCAATAACCCATGAAGAAGGATGCTGAAAACAAAGCCGTATTAAAAGACAAGAATGAGTATGATGAGGTTGACTTCAAGATGCTTGGAAAGAATACAAAAGCCACGTATATTCTTATTTGTGGACTTAGACTAGATGAATACAACAGGATCTCGGGTTGTACTACTGCAAAATAAATTTGGAAAACTCTTGTGGATGTGTATGAGAAAAATACGGAGAACTTCAAAAAAGAGGAGGGAACTAAGGATAATTCACTAGCATTAAAGGTGTCTGACATCGAAGAATTAGATCTAAATGATAAAAAGCTTGCCAATAACATAAAATGATTCTTTAAGAAAGGAAAGCGACAAGACAAGAAAGGAACATATAGAAGGTGATGTTCGAATGATATGTCTCAAGATGGTTTCTTCAAGTGTGAGAATATAGATTACTTGATCAAGGATTGTCCATTGTGAGAAATTGAGCAAAAAAAAAAAATGAGCTGAAAGTTCATTAAAGATAAAAGAAAAATCTAAATTCAAAAAGAAGGAATCATTTTCTATGATAGTTGCATAGGCATCAATCTTAGAAGAATCTGATGATGATGGAGTTGATGAAAATGCACTCATGGAAATTAGAGATTTAGATATGGAAGAAAAAGAAGCAAACTCCTAGGTAAGTTTTTTGATCTAAAAGACAAGTTACATCTTTGTTCTAAGAAAAGACTAATCTCCTTGATGAATCAACTAATTGATAATTTTCATGACTTAACTGCCAAAAAAGATTAATTACTCAGTTCTTCTGCTAGTCTCAAGTATGAGTATAATGATATTGATAAAGACAAAAGTGTTATTGAGAATGAAAATTACGCTCTGAAGGAACAGGTTAACTAACATGGTTCAACCATCCTAGCTTTAAAGTCTGGAATCATCAAGCTTACTATGACTGATAAAGAAAAAAAGTTGTTAGTGATGATTATCAAAGAATTGAGTCAAACCTTAATAAAGAGAAGAAAAATTATTTTATAAAAGAGAAAAGGTTAGAAAGATAACTCAAGAAAACTCTAGAATAAAACTTGATCTTGAAAAAAACTAACCGATGGACCAACTCATCTAGAAATGTTAATCATCTAAGTAGTAAAACTCAAAATAAGAGGGTTGACTTATGTTTTCACAAAGAAACTATTTTCTATAAGAATTTATGTTATATTTGTAAAAAACTAGCACAACCCACTACTAAACATCCAAAAGCGACTGGAATTAGGATATAAAATTGATTCAGAAGAAAATTTTCAGAACTAATAAGAGAAACAGGTACACTAACCTGCTGCCAATATGCACAAAAGGAAGCTTAATTAATGCATTTGATTATAAAGAATGACTCAAGCTTGTATGAATGACTAACACTAACTTTGATTTAGTTACAGAAAAAATGAAAGGAAGCAAGAAGAAATGGCACATAGATAATGCTTGCTTAAGACATATGACTAGAGATAAATAAAGTTCCTCTCACTTACTGAAGAAAAGAGTGAAAAAAGTATCCTGTGAAGGAGATTGCAGGGTGAAAATGTTGGCAATAAGAAGAGTACATTGGAACAAGTTGTGACACCCATTTTATTAGATGAACAAGAGAAAAGCTCATTGACAGAGAAAACATTAATCAGTACGTAGGATCACCAAGCTCATCAACACCTGTTTACGAGAGTAACCTAAGTATTTCACGATAAAGGCCATTGAAAAGAATGGAAACCTTAGTATAGAGGGAACTATGGATGAAACATGTAGATGAACCTGGTATGTTGTAGGAATCTAACTGGGGATGAGTAAGATTACACGAGTATCCCTCAATGATTGGCTAAAGAACACTGTACAAAATGCATTCTTGTTTATTTGGTTGTATGTCTTTATATCATTTTCAAGTTCAAGTAACCATGAATTATAACATTATATGTGCCCATATATCTACAAAAATAGATTGAAAATAGAAACAAGATCAACTGTTGAAATACTGATTGAGATATGTGTACTAATATTTTTTAAATATTAAAAATAATTATAAAACACTTGTACCTCTTTCTTTCAAAATGCACAATAGAGATTGACTCCTAAAAGAACTTAATAACTATCATTCTTTCAAAAATAAGAAGTCCAAGGTAATGATAACTTTTTTTATAAAGTTGTCATTCTCATCTCATCACACTCCTTCTCATTGCCAAACTTGATTGGTGATTTAGGAGTTGATCATATGAATAGTGATTCTGAATGAGTAGCTACTACTAAATTTTTTGTTGATAAATGTACTTTTGGTTTGTATGATTAAGAGAAAATTGAGGTATGAATTGAGGGGGGAATAATATGGAGATATGAATTTAGAGGAATATGTCTATGAGATTATTAATATTGCCGAGGGATTTAAGAATAATGAATCTTGTGAGGGGAATCTCTAGGTGACCCCATAGTTGAACCAAATTCATCTGATGGGCTCAATTATTGTGGCATCTATTTAGGTAGAAATATTTGGGGACTCCTTAGTAGAAATATAATCCTCCCTTGAAAAAGATGTTGAAGAGATTTAGGATTATTGAACAACGATGAATAATTAAGGGTTGGGTCTGAAATATCTGTACCTATAAATAGGTTGAGGCACCTGATTCTTTGTACCAACGAAAAAAGTTGATGACAAGGACACTATTATTTGCACTTTAAGTTAAAAAAAGGTGTTATCTTATCTTTGAAAGATTATTGACAATCACTATACAAACTAAAGTATTAGACACACTAAGGCTTGCGACCAAGATGTTGTACCTACTTCATCGAGAAGATCCAATGCTCTTTTGTAGCACCTAAGGTCTGCCTTGACTGCTAAGAATAATGATATTGCCTCACTTCAAACTTCTCACCTTGAGGCCTTGAATATGATTCAAGTATAATATAGTACTGAGAAGGATGATTTTAGAGAGAAAAATTTACGTCTTAAGGATGAACCCAAAAAACAAGAAAACGCTACAGACTCTGCACTATACAAGGCTTTGACTTGCTCAAGAAAGATCCTCCTTCATCATCTCATGCTCCATTTTCACCAAAAGCCCAATCCTCCTATCCTTGATTCTTTTAAACTTTTTCAACTATCATCACAAATGCTTTAATATTTTTTTAATTTTGTTAAAAATCTATGGTGCATTTAAAGAATGATTAATGAAAATGTTTGATTTTAGTATCTTGCTTCTGTATATTGCCTTTTCTTTGCAAATACTTTGTTATATCTACTTGAATTTTTGAATTTTAAGTGTTTATATAGATGATAGCCCCAACGACCATGAGCTTAAAATTTTTAACTCAAGAGATTTGATTTGCATAACTGATGCAGGTTTTTTATGATGTCATAAGGGAAAATATGTATACTAATGTAATATTTGTAACCCATAATTCTGACCTGGTTTATCTAATGTTTGTCTTTTGATATTTTATTTGGACTCTGAATTGACCATAGTCGGTTGAGCATAATACACAACAAGCATTAGTTTGGTATCATCAAAAAGAGGAAAGTTGCTGGATTCATATATGTTTTGATGATTGAGAAAGCAGTTAAATAGATACAGGAAATAGATTGATCAACATGTTTCTGCATCCAGAGTCTAACTTGTATAATGACTTTTTAAAATAAAAAAGTCTCAAGGAAAAAAGACTAGGAAGTCTGTCAACGAATATCCAAGACAAAAGTATAAAAACATACAGACTCAAGCATCCAAGTAAGAAGGAAGTTCTTGTCAAGAAAGAGTTCTTACAGATCTGGACAAAGCATATCCATATAAGGAGTCCACAAATATGCAGTCTCAAGCATCCAAGAAGATGAGAGTCCTTGTTAAGAAAAAGTTTTTAATGGACTGACAGATTTAGATGATTGACAAAATGATGAACCAGATACATGAAACATGTTTCTATAACCTATTCCATCATGTAGATTTCATAATTCTTCGCCATCTATATGGTTGAAATAATTTTTGATGATGCCAAAAGGGAAAAGATAAAAATTGTGCAAATTTTATAACTTAGTCAACTAACTTGGCTCCTTCAAGTGTTTTATGCTTTAGTTTTCACAGGTCAAGATATTTGTATTGAAATGGAATGCACAAAAATATGTGTTTTCATTCAAGTATTTCATGCTTTAGTGTTCATAGGTCAAGATGTTGGTATCAATATGGAATGGTCAATATCCTAAGCTTGTCATCATAAAAAAAGGGAAATTTATTTAGACTTCTAAAGTTTTGATGATTGAAAAGAGGCCATGGAACAAGTAAGGTTAGCTGGATAACTAAAAACCTCTTCAAAAGAGTTCAACTTGTAAAAGAACTTTTTGTAGATAAAGTCACATGTGAAAAAATTAAGGAAAAAAAGTTTGTTACTTCAGATAAACATAAGAAGATCATCATTTACTAAAAAAAAGAGATAGTGTTTGACTACAACACTCAAGAAGAGAGTCCAAGAAGCATAGGATTCCTTGTGGAATTAAAAGTCTATTTGGTTGTGAAGATCAAAGGGAGTTTGTCATGACTTGAGACTACCCCCTAGTCGTAACACAGTGCTTAAGGCCACAAGTGACCCCAAGCTAATCCATGAACTGACACAAACTGTAAATACTAAAAGAAAGATAATAAAATGCTGTGCAAAAGTTATTCAATAAAATATCTAAATAATTGAATGCATAATAAAGGGATCTGAAACACACAGCTGAAAAATATAACCAACTATCTAACTATCTGAAAGCCTCTAAACATAATGAGTTGTTGGGACAGGTCTCCAACTAACTTTGACTACTAAAATAATATAAATTGAAATACTGGAAAGTATGATAAATGATATAACTACTCCTCAACTAATGAGTGATACGAGCCAAATGATCATCTATGCTTTTGAAGACATCATTGGATGCCAACGCATAAGGAGTCAAGACTTGGTTACCTCGAGGACACAAGAACATGCATGAATGAATTGTTTTGAGGAAGACATAAGGCAAACTCGTGTGTGGAAGATTGCGTAGGGGCTTACCTTTGATGCCAACCTGAGACCACAAGTGTTGAAGCATGACTCCACAGTTGTAGAGCATTGAATAAACACCCTTAATTAAGGGTATTTTGGGGATTACACTTATTGGAAAGACACTCCATGGACATCGCTTTCATTAAGGGTATTGTGGTTATTTTTGATATGTAATAAGCTAGCCTATATATAGTCTTCTATTAGGTCATTTGCTCTTTAATTTTTGATTGATGATGAAATATTGAAAGACCTTGAGAGTTTCACCTCTCTTAGAGAAATTTATTAGTGTAGGGCTTGGAAAAGCCAAATAGTTAGTGTAGGGCTTGGAAAAACCAATATTAATCTTTTACTTAGAAACAGTGGTTCTTGAGGTGAGTTAATTCCCTTAGCGACCACCATAGGAAGATTGGTGTTTGAGTTTGAGACTTTAAGAGTCTTAATGTTTGAAGCACGTTTTGGTTCTTCTTTCTTCGTAAACTTTTATGTCATCTTATCTATCCTTTTATCTTATTGCATTCATATTTTGTTGTTATTGTTCAAGGTTTGTGGTGTTCTGTAGTTTCTGCCCATGAGTTATTTCCAACTTGTTCTTGGTTTATTTGTTTGGTGTTGTTGGCTATTTTTAGCACTTCTAGAATGTCCGTTATCATTTGGTATCATAGCAAGAATTTATTTTGTTCCTATGAGATCAATCTTGGGCTTGCTATCTTGAAAAATCACAAAAAAAGTGTTGAAAAAACTAGAAATGCAAGAAAAAGTAATCTGTCCCATTTTTGTGTTTGGGCCGAGATTTGAGGCTTAGTTTTGTTGTGTTTTTGTATGTTTTGTTGTTTTTAGTGTTAGTCCCTTCATCACTAACACTAATAGAGTCTACGTCTAAATTTTAAGCTAAATCCGAGTGGTTCTTGAATGTTGGAAGGTTGTTATTGTTGTAGTTGAGAATTGGTCTTGAAATTATGGTATTGTTGTTTGGGAGATCATGTGTGTTTGAAAAATTCAAAAATCATTCAATCTGGAGGTCATTTGCTTAAGATGCACTTGGAGTGTTCTTGGTGATCTTTACCATCTTCATGAATTGTTGAACCAAGAACACTCCAAATGTGTTGTTTGATCTTGAATAAAGTGGAAATAAGGTGTGGTCTTTTGTTTGTCTTGAAATTTTTTTTCAAGACAACACCAAAGAAGAAAG
>NC_061120.1:18171799-18222379 GCF_002878395.1 Capsicum annuum | reverse complement strand
AGACAAAACGCTTTCAAAAAGTCTTGTTGCCAAAAAGGAGAAAGGGGTATCTTCCAAGGCTTACAAAAGAGGAAAGAGAGAAAGACTTTAAAAAGTTGTCTTGCCTAAAAGGTGCAAGGAAAGTCAAAGACTTTGGAGTTTGAAAAGGGCTCCAAGTCTTGTTCTTTTTTTCTCCAAAACGAATTTCCACTTGTCCACATTAAAATTAACCAACTCAAATTGCCAACAAAAAAAAATAAATTCCCAAGTCAAAACTGCCACATCACCAATTGCCACATCACCAAACTTCCATGTCATCAAAGTTACAACATCATCAAACTTCCAAATACTTTGAAGCTCAAATTTAGATTCTAAGTTTCTTATTTTTGATTCTATTGCTAATTAACGACTAGTAATCACCTACTTAGTTGTAAATTAGTTTTTGAATTCATTTTTGTCGTGTCTTCATTATTTTTGTACTTTTCTCATTTTTAATTCATCATAACTTTTATTTCAAGTCTTTAAGCTAATTTTCTTTTGTTTTGTGTCTTGAGTCGATCAAACAAGAATCTATTCCGGACGCTAAGTAGGATTGACATCTTATTGACTACTGGAGTATAAAAAGCTTTCAATATTCGCCGCTCTAATTGTGAGGATCACAAAGGTGAGTGCATACGAGTGTTGGTGAGGAGCTTTTACCACTAATCTTGTTTGTTCCTTTTGTAGGTACAAGGTGTTATAAGGTGAACATGTCTTTGATACCTACAGATTATTATGACTACGACATGGGAGACTATGATTGTAGTGAGGGATTTTATGGCTACGAAGTTGTTGGAGATTATGGGGGCTATGAAAATAGCTATGATCAAGGAATGGGAAGATTTGAGAGTTTCAGGTTTGAGGGGGAAAATGAGGTGAATGAAGTGCCTAGTGCTTATGGTGAAATGGAGATGATGAAAAGCATTGTGATGGTCTTTATGATAAAGTTGGGACGAATGGGGGGTCTTACACTTCCCAAACTGAAACTAGAATTGGTGTAAGGTATAACCCTTTCATTTGCAAAGCTTATGAGAGCTATGGTGAGAGTGCATGTGCGGAGTGTCAAAATTCATATTCTTCATCTTGTAGTACTTTTTATCAAGGCCGACATGGTATGAATGGTTATACTAGTTATAATGGAGGTTATCCCATGAGAAGAAGAGGGTATGCATCTCCAAAGCCGAAAGGTGATCACGTGCCTTATAATATTGATGCAAGAAGAAATGTTCACTCCGAAAAGGTGATAATTTATGGGGTATCGGGCTGCCTCATTGTGCTAGATGATAGATGCTATAGAATCTACATCCTTCCATCCATGGTTGATTATTTGGGGCTGTTTCGAGAGCCTTTACTTGTTCCATATTCGTTGAACGGGTTTAAGGTTACCAAGAGAGTAAAGGTTGTCTTTTCCCAATTTGAATTCCATGAGGTGGTGTGGTGTGATATTTTTCCCTTGACATACGGTCACGTAAGCTTGGGTGTCGACTGGTTTACATAACATAAACATTCAAATATACAAAATTGGCCTAATATTGTAAGATACCGATGGGGAAATTATCTCACTACGTCTATTCTGCTTAAGCCACAAAGAAAAGTGTTCACCTACTCCAATTCGAATGATTATGAGAGACAAAAGATTAAAAAGAGTACGGGTGTGCAAGGTGTCAATTCGAGAGTGGAAATAGGAGAGGTTGTAAGGACTGAAGTGAGGGGATTACCACCAAATCGAGCTAACTATGTTTGTCCTTCTATTTCTAAGGACATTTACGTAGGTACCAATAATTTAAAAAGGGTTCTTGAACTCACGGGTGGAAGGAAACCCAAGGATGAACACCTATGTCACGACTTGAACTGGGGCCCTAGCCATGACGAGTATCCCAAACCATGAAGGCCCGGATGCCCTTCTAACTTGTAATAAAATACACTATTCATAAAAAAAATAATGCGGAAATATATACTGAAACGGAAACATGGTCATTAAATCTGAATTCAAATCATAATGAAAGCTGCAATTCAAATAAACATCCGAACGATATCTGACTCAGTCTGCGAAATCTCTACTACGTACAAAAACCCAACTCTCTAAAAACTTGGACAAGGCCCCCAGTAGACCAAAACATACTAATGATAAATGAATGAAGTAACTAGGCTTTCTAAAACATAGAAGGCTCACCACGAGACTCTGCACTTCTGCCTACAGAAAATCTACTGCTTATCGGGACCCCTAGATTGAGCCTCAGAACCTGGAAGGGGGGGTGGCGTCAATACAGATGTACTGGTATGCAAGAAATTCAAAATAAAGCTTTTATATATAAATAAAATAGTTGAGATCTAGTCATAAACATCATGAAAGATATAATTTCAAAACACATGAACATTTTTGATAATCATAAACCTTCCTATCAATGCAGCTTTCTGATCGTTGTATTACTTTTGAGTTAGGTGGCACTCCCCTACAAGTATGATATTCCACGGGCTATATGTAATCCACCATTAACTTGGCGGGGAAGCCTCACCCCCAAGTTTTCCACAAGGGTCGAAGTCTCTAAATCTACTATGCCACAGGGCCGTCACTAGCGTACAATAATATACCCGTATCGGCAAAACACAATTTCAGAAAATGAGTTGTCTGAACTCATTCGGGGAACCACCTAAACTCTTTTTATGCCCAATTTTAGCCTATTTAGAAACATGCATCATTCTAGTTTCAAAATCTAAAAATTTGATTTCAAACATGCATTATATTCTGTTCTGAATTACCATGGCATTATCTGAGTTGGTGTTGTCACACCAAGACTTGCAAGTCCTATGTCATCAAAACTCAATTCAGACCACCCAAACATGCAAATAGTATAAGAGATTTTATATTCCAAAAACTATGCAAAATTTCTCATCCTTTCAATAAACATGCGGTGGTCATGTAATCTTTAACAAACAATGAAACCCTTTTCATTATATGATTATATTAAACATTTATCAACATAAACCACCCTGTCTTTTGAAATCAAATTCATAATCCAAATATAACATTACTTAAGGCATTTCATAACATGCTTTTCAAGATGCATTCAAAATAATCCATAGCATATCATAAGTAGAGGTAAAATCATATTAAGAGAGGGATTTTTCATGAGTCATGCTCTTAATTCAAACATCAACCTTAAAAAATATGCTTACATATATATATATATATATGCATATACTTTCAAATCAATTTGGGGGAAGGCCTAAAGACCAAAACAATATTATCAAGGCTTCTAAAACATGTTTATAATCATAAATCCAAAACCCTTTTCTTAAAATCATGATTTCTAAACCCTTTGTATAATTAAAAGAAGATATCTGTGCCCATGAGATTTTAGGAAAACCCCACATACATTATTTTATGACTCTTGAATGAACTTGTACTTTAGGGATGCTATTCGAACAATTGATAGGTGCTTCTTGTAGCCCTCGTAATGGAGATTTCGAATCTCGAAGAATTATTGAAAACCCACGGTAAAATCTCAAGATATTTTGATCTTTGGGTTGAAACCCTAAGAAGTGTTCTTGGTGATTTTGAGAGAGAATGACCTTATTTTGGTATTTGGGGGATTTAATACTTTGTTATGGATGAATAGGGGGTGGAATACCATTTTTGGCCTTAAAAATGCAAAAATAGTACCTGAAAATTGGGTGCGTGCGATAGAGCGTGCGTCGCACCCTAATCGCGTAATGCCACTATCTCAGTCACAAAAATGGCCATAATATTTTGCTCAGGTATCGGATTTTGGCTAAATTGGGATCATTGGATAGATAATTGGAAGATATTTCATTTGATATATAGTAGGCCCTCTAATTCATCATAAATAAAGAGTTATGGTCGATTGAAGTTGACCCAAGTTTTGACGCTCACTCAAACTCGAACGATAGGAAAGCTTTCAACTCGTCCTTGAGTTAGGGGACCTCTATGAACTCAATTCATGCTCAAATAGGTTTCCACACTACATAATTGATTACAATTTCAAATTTGAATAGGATTTATGGATTTTGGATCATCTATGCATAGAAATGACGGTTTTCGTTCTAGCCCAAAATGCGGGGTGTTACATTATCTCCCCCTTGGGATCATTCATCCCTGAATGATGGGTAGGAACATTGAAGCTTAAAGGTATGGAATAATGCGGACATAATGTGTCTTCTAATAAAGGATATAACTAATCTGAAAAATTTAAGCGTCTATCATGAAACTGAATTCTAAGCTGACTTGCCCTTACTTGTTTTAAGGAGCTGATTCATGCTGAGAGTTTAGGATTCCCCCTGAAGTGTTTATACTCAAATCACACACATTAGATTTGGAAGTGATAACTTATGTAAGTACAAATCATAAGGCAACAAGATTTAGATCGTACAAAGGTATTACACTGTTCGAGCTAAAATAGCTGAAAATATTTGAGATTATGTGCTGAACTCTTATAAACTGAGTCATGACTAAATAACTAAATCTGAAACATGATTCTTGGACTGAACTGAGTTCGCAACTTACACGGATGGAATAGATTATCTTTTGGGATGGTCATACATATTGAACTTCGGATAGTAGGACTGGGTTAAAAGGTGGAAAAGCACTTTAACTTGTCTGCCTGACTGTCAAACTGAATTGCTAGATATACTGACGGAATTATACTAGACACTTATACTTAACTGGAGTATCTTTTCAACACTCTTTCTAAAGGAGTTCTAGTAGCATTAGGGAGCAAAGGATCTTGGGTACAATTTACACCAGACATCTAACTACAGAATCATAACATTGACACTACTCTATAGCACGAAATATAGACATGTAACTTATAAACTAGGATAGAATTACCAAACTTTAGGCAATGCAACTTCTTACTTTCAAGGTTAGCCACACTTCTAAAATACTCTCTCAACTATACTTTTCCCTTAAACACCATGCTCATTGATTGCACTTATTTTTCTCACATGGCCGCTGATATTTCAATCTACTAATGTCTAAATTGAACTAAATCCCCTCACCATCTTCAAGCCTAACTCAAAATCACAAGACGCATCACATAATACCGTAGTACTAGTATGAATCATGAATTCAGTACACCCTGCATTTCACAATTCCTCATCTCATGCATAATTCTTATTACCACTCCAACAATCACCTTCAACTTTACATTAGACATTCACAAACACTCAAAGCATCTATTCGTATGTATACAAACATGACATTCAAGCCTATCTTCATACCCACATATGCACTTCTAAACAAACTCTCATAAAGCATCTCTCTCATATTCTCTAATACTTCTATCCATAACAACTTCCCTGTTCTATTCAGATGATACACATAAAATATTCTCAACTAACCAAGCCATACACGAAACTTCACCTCAAAATTCTTTCAACTTATGGACTTACATAAAATAAACACACAAAATTTTTCCCAAATATAACACATAAAACTTCAATTAACCTTAACATATATCAAAGACTTGGCCTCAATCTTACATCATAATTACTACCTTAACTCAAATAAGCACACAACTATCTTTCATCAACAAGAAATATTTACTCTTTTCCATCTAGATAACTATTCATCATCACTATCTCTACCTAAGGGAAAAGGTCACTGAGAAATTGGAATACCGAAATTCAGAACATGAGGGGAGTACTAAGCATAACTTGATACCCTACTGAGGCATGAGGAATAGAGCACTCACGGAATAGACTCATTAAAGAGATCTAATCTGAGGACGTACCTGATATAAATCTGAATTTTTACTGATAGTTAAGAGTATCATATGTGCACAAGAGTCATGAATTGCATGACTTGAATTTTTGGAATTCATAACTTACGAAAAGTGATTCTGACTGCTGAACAAACTGGGAACTCATCATACTAGGAACTAGGAGAGTACTGATTCCTTATCATATGCATGAACACGGACTATGATCAGGAAGCGAAAACATAAAGCATGAGTATGTATTGGAATAACTGAAGTAAACTGCTGAAATAAGAATAGATTGAGCATCGTTCTTTCTCACGGCCAATTCCACAACTTACTGGCACATCTATTAGCATCTGAAAACTTGACTTGTTTACTCGTTCTATCATCTCCCCCTTAGATTTAATCCATTACTCTAAGTATGTGAACCACTATATACACTCTGGTATAAACTGAAATCACTTTACTCTAGTGTCGGGGATATAACAATACACATAAATCTAAACTTATCCTGTAAGACGGTATCTTCATGTACATCAACCAATGCTAATACCTCCTTCTAAGATTCAAACCTTAGGTTTCTATAGCCCCAAAAGTCATCATATAACAGCTTAAACATTCACCAACTTAGATTCTCCTAACATTAAACATGGATATCTCCAAACCTTTGACGCACCATACCACTTCTGTCATAGTCTACCAGCATCATGCCTGTAAACTTATATTTCTAAACCATGAGAATCAAGATTATACAAAAAGGCTCAACATCATTAATCATAACCTCTTAACTTGGATATTTAGAACACCATGTATCATCTAACTAGTCTTTCTCCATTTAGCAACTTAACTTTACTGCTAGCCACATGCAATATCCAATAGCCTTAGAAAATGCCGCAACTCCATATCACTTTGGGCATATTTCTACATCATACATACAATATCATACTTCACTATGGCTCAAATAAACTTAAGCTCTTGCGTACGCTGTTCAAGTCTATTAGATCACTTCCCTATAACTAGTATCATTAACTAAGAAATCATTACATCTACCTTTATGGCCATCAACTGTTCAAACTTAATGTCTAGCGCTAAATATGGTTTACAATCCAACCTTACACACAATTCTCACTTGGAAAAAGAAAAATATGAAATAAAACATCAAGAAACACTAGTACACTAGAACTCCATAACAACAACAATCGATCATAATCATATGGCCTACCCTATTCACAATCCATTAACACATCCTCCTTCTACACACCATTACTTTCTACCCTTTTTTATAACAGCTAAACTTAGTCCATAACTCTATAAGTTTCAATTAAACCCCCCTTGCAATCTTCGGGATGCCTAAATTAACTACACTCATCCACCAAGTACCTTCATCAATAACCTATACTCTTCTTGCACAACAAACACTATCAACAACTCTTTTCATACTTCTAGCAAACAACAATTCACCTTAACAAATAACTCCTTCTCCATCTTCTACTAAACTAACACACAAGAATGTATCACTTCATTACCAACTCAATCTCATGAAAAAAGATTAAGCTATACATAAATTCAATAAATTACCCTTACCACTTTTCTTGCTATTACGCCACTAAACCCTAGTTCCAACCAACACAAGAATAATAGGATGAACAACAAGTTGCTAGTGAATCAAAATAGGCCCCACACGGCTCCACTAGACTTTGATTTTCTATTTTGAACAAGAAATAAGATAAATGACAAGGCAACTATGATAGTGAATCAAAAGAGCCCCACACGGCTTCACTAGGCTTTTAGTTTCAACAACACAATGATAACAAGATTACAAGAGATAGAAACTTGACACACAACATTCAATGATCTAAGAATACAAATCTTACTCTATATGAATAAAAAAATCTGAGTCATACACTTCCCCCACAGACTACCATACAATCCACATATGTTACTAGCTACCACATTAGTCTATTACTATAAAATGGTAAATCATTCTCAAACATCAGTTATTCAACTAAACACATTTATCTACATAAAAGTCACCCTCACTCTGATTTCTAACCTTGCGAATTCACATCACTAACTTCTTGATCTAATATCACTACCAATAGGTCATGACACTGTCACTTTAACTTACACTACTCTTCGAGTGGAAATACAGTCCTAATATTCTGCTACACATTATCCCCCCTAAAGCATGACGTCTGTAACATAAATTTTAAAAGGGACTAAATACACTTAATACTGCAGGTTGAAAAGCATGATTTCATTAGAATCAAAGTTCATACTAGAATCAATACACATTGGAGCACTAATGGACTCTTCTCAAGTCCTTGCATAAATTTTAAATTCTTATATGGCTTAATCAGAAAGGACCATACTATTTAGACTCTAAACTTCTGCACTTGAATCACCCCAATAATGAGACATATCTGAGTATATCAAAGTAAGAAAAGAATTGGGATGACTTTACTTTCGTATGGGCGACACCATAGCATGAATCAGAGTATGTAAGAGGAACATTCTGACTCCATAGCACAAACTAAAATATGAAAAAAGAGAGATATTCCTAAACGCCTAGTAGCCTCCTGCCCATAAGAGTGGCGCGCTACACACCCATAAATAAGACTCTACCTGACATGATTTTACATATATCCTGGGACCATGTATCATGCTCTGATATCAAGTTTGTCATGACCTGAACTGGGGCCCTAGCCCTGACGAGCATCCCGAACCATGAAGGTCTGGACGCCCTTCTAACTTGTAATCACATACACTATTCATAAAAAAAATAATGCAAAAATATATACTGAAAAGGAAACATGGTCATTAAATCTAAATTCAAATCATAATGAAAGCTACAATTCAAAAAAACATCCAAATGATATCTGACTCAGTCTGCAAAATCTCTACTACATGCAAAAACCCAACTGTCTGAAAACTGGGACAAGCCCCCCAGTAGACGAAAACATACTACTGATAAATGACTGCAGTAGCTAGGCCTTTAGAAACATAGAAGGTTCACCACGGGACTCTGTACTTCTGTCTGGAGAAAATCTACTGCTTATCAGGACCCCTAGATTGAGCCTCAGAATCTGGAAGGAAGGGGGATCAATACAGATATACTGGTATGCGAAGAAATCCAAAATAAATCTTGTATATATAAATAAAATAGTTGAGAGCTAGTCATAAACATCATGAAAGATATAATTTCAAAACACATAGACATTTTCGATAATCATACACTTTTCTGTCAATGCAGTTTTCTGATCTTTGTATTACTTCTGAGTTAGGTGGTACTCCCCTACAAGTCTAATATTCCATGGGCTATATGAAATCATTCATTGACTCAGCGGGGAAGCCCCCAATCCAATTTTGCCACAAAGGTTGGAGTCTCTGAATCTACTACGCCATCGGGCCATCGCCAGCATACAATAATATACCTGTATCGGCAAAACACGGTTTCGGCCAATGAGTTGTCTAAAATCATGCCTTATTCAAGGAACCACCTAAACTTTTTTTATTCCCAATTTTAGCCTATTCCGAAACATGCATCATTCTAGTTTCAAAATCTAAAAATTTGATTTCAAACATGCATTCTATTCTGTTCTGAATTACCATGGCCTTATCTGAGTTGGTTTCATCACACCAAGACTTGAAAGTCCTATTTTTGAGCCATAATACATCATGCATGATTATGTCATCAAAACTCAATTTAGACCGCCCAAACATGCAAATAGTATAAGAGATTTTATATTCCAAAAACTATGCAAAATTTCTCATCCTTTCAATAGACATGTGGTGGTCATGTAATCTTTAACAAACGATGAAACTCTTTTCATTATATGATTATATTAAACATTTATCAACATAAACCACCCTGTCTTTTGAAATCAAATTCATAATCCAAATATAACATTACTTAAGGCATTTCATAACATGCTTTTCAAGATGCATTCAAAACAATCCATAGCATATCATAAGTAGAGGTAAAATCATATTAAGAGAGGGATTTTTCATGAGTCATGCTCTCAATTCAAACACCAACCTTTAAAAACATGCTTAAATATATATATACTTTGAAATCAATTTGGGGGAAGGCCTAAAGACCAAAATAATATCATCAAGGCTTCTAAAACATGTTTATAATCATAAATCCAAAATCCTTTTCTTAAAATCATGATTTCTAAACCCTTTGCATAATTAAAAGAAGATTTCTGTGCCCATGAGATTTTAGGAAAACCCCACGTACCTCAATTTACGACTCTTGAATGAACTTGTACTTTAGGAATGCTATTCGAACAATTGATAGGTGCTTCTTGTAGCCCTCGCCATGGGAATTCTAAATTTCAAAGAATTATTGAAAACCCATGGTGAAATATTAAGATATTTTGATCTTTGGGTTGAAACCCTAAGAAGTGTTCTTGATGATTTTGAGAGAGAATGACCTTATTTTTGTATTTCGGGGATTTAATTTCGTGTTATGGCTGAATAGGGGGTGGAAAATGCCACTTTTTCCCTTAAAAATACAAAAACAGAACCTGAAAATTGGGTGCGTGCGATAAAGCGTGCGTCACACGCTAATCGCGCAATGCTACTATCTCAGTCACGAAAATGACCATAACATTTTACTCGGGTATTGGATTTTTGTAAAATTGGTATCATTGGAAAGATAATTCGAAGGTATTTTATTTGATATATAGTAGGACCTGTAATTCATCATATACAAAGAGTTATGGTCAATTAAATTTGACCCAAGTTTTGACGTTCACTCAAACTCGAACGATAGGAAAGCTTTCAACTCGTCCTAGAGTTAGAGGACCTCTATGATCTCAATTCATGATAAAATAGATTTCCACACTACATAATTAATTAAAATTCTAAATTTGCATAGGATTTATGGCTTTTTGGATCATTTACGCAAGAAATGACAGTTTTTGTTCTAGCTCAAAATGAGTGGTGTTACAACCTAACATACCTTGATTGTTAATTTCGTGAAGATTATAGGGAATTTTTTGGAACTTAGACTTGACTTGAAGAATCTAGGGCTTGTTCTTGAGAGAATTTTATGAATAAAGAATGTAATTTTGCCCTATTAGGTGTTTAATTTCATGTTATAGCTAAATTGGGTGTGGCAAAAAGGACTAAACTACCCCTAGGTCTCTTTTCCCAGGTAAATAACCCTTGAGGCGTAGTACCCATAAATGAGGAATGGACCTTATGTTGTGACTCCCAAAAATAGGAAACAGACCCCGCGACACGACTCTCAGAAATGGGGACTGGATCTTACGTCGCGTGCTTATTGCAAGACCTTACTGTTTTGGACATCCAAACTCACCCTTACGCTAGTCCAACAATTTTGAAACTCACCCGATATGACCTATTAACATCTCTTATCATGAATCAATTAAAAAATCAACAATGCAAGGCCAAAAAGATCAAAAAATAAAGTCATTGAAATATCAAACCCAAAAGAGAAACTAAGTGCAAATTCTTAGTTGAAATTTTCTAAGTCTAGGACCTCTTTTGGCATGCTACATAGGACTGAAATGACTATAATTTTGTGGGGTCTTACAGTTTGGCATTGAATGCCTTCAATAAATAGTTGAACCACTGCTAATGAGAATAAAGCTTCATGTGTCGGTTTGAAATATGATATATTATATACAAAGGTACTTGAATACATCAAATCAATTAATTATGATTAATCTTCCCTCAAAGTTGGTTCTGAGTCTAGAATCACACATTGTCTATCTAATGATTTTGATGTGCGGTGTACGATTAATGAATAACCATGATGCACAAAGATGGATCCCTCAAAGAAGATAGAGAATGTATGTTAGTTTTCCTAACATAAGGAGGATATTATAAGCATCTAAGAGATATGTGAGGAATTATAATCAGATCCTTATTCAAAATATAATTCAAGTTAAATACCCAAAGCATCTGATATTTAAGTTTCAAGTGCTCTTATTTTGTGTCTCTAAAGGACAAAGTCTACGCATGCGTAAAGCATGACAGACCAATCGATTCTAAATAAAAAAATCCTTGAAAAGGATAGGAGCAAATAATTATAATAAGAAGGCAAGCCTATGACATAACACTTGATGAAACCTTATGAAAGATTCAGGTACCTAAAAGTAATGAAGTAATGAGATCTCAAAATGTTATATCACATTGAGAACCGATACGAAATGATATATCATCAATATCTTTGATATAATATTGGATCAATATTATGAAAGATTACGAGGATCTAAATTCCACGTTTATTTAAGTTTGCTGAGTAGAAACATTTATCAAGTGACATAAAAGGATGCATATTGGTAAGCATAAAACTTATTTGATTTATAGTCTAGACATTTGAAGATGTCACGCTTGAAATATTGAATATTGTCACTTGACAAAATCTATATGAAAACTTTTTAAGGATTTAAAGTGTTTTGTAGCATGTAAAAGTTTTAGGGAAACTTATTTACAATCCTTATATTGTATAAGCATATTTCTTGAAAATTATTAGAACTCTTGGAGAGTTTTCAAAAGAAATAGATTGTTTGCTGACATGAGAAATATACCAAATTAAATTGGTTATGAAGTACCATATCTTAGTGTAATTAATGTACTAATGTATCTTACAAATACTACAAGGCCTGATATAACCTTTTCAATCAATTTGTTAGCAAGGTATATTTTGGAGATCTATAAAGTAGTCTATTGTAGCCACTTTATCGAACCATGTTGAGATAATAGCTATTCATTAAACAAGCAAAGAGTGTGTGTAGTTGAGGTCCAAAAATATCTCATTCAAGAAAAATGTGAGTTGAAATATTACAAAGTACGCACAATCTTATATGAAGATAATGTAGTATGCTAACATAACTTAATGGAGAATCCATAAAAGGAGATAAAATGAATCATATTTCACCAAATCTTTTCTATACACATAAGCTGCAAAAGAGTGGTGATATTAATGTGCAACAGGTTCGTTCAAGTTACAAAGACTGATTTATTCAACAAGTCTCTTCCAATTGCAACTTTCAAGAAGATGGTGCATAAGATCGGGATGCAAAGGTTCATTGATGTTCTCATTAGGAAGAGTTAATACATGCTTTACTATTTTTTTCTTACAAGGTTTTGTCCCACTAGTTTTCCTTATAAGGCTTTTAATGGGGTAACTTATATGTTTATTGTTAGATATGTGTACTCTTTTTTTTTCACTATATTTTTTCCCACTGGGTTGTAAGACCCCACAAAATGCTAAGCTTAATTCATTCCTTTAGGCTTGTCAAGGGGTCCCAGACTTTGAATATTTTAGCTAAGTACTCAGACTTAGTGTCATTTTAATCTACGAAGGTTGGCAGTCTTATTTTGTAACCTTTATATCCATTAAATGTTGATGTTTAGGTTGATTTATGATTAGAAATGTTCGTAGGTGTTTTCGAACAAGTTTTGAATTTTTTGGACTTCGGTTGAAGCGCTTTTGGAATCCCAAAATAGTGAATCAACACAATCTTGGCACACTGTGTCAACTATCGCGTTGGTTACTATTTTCCCCAGCTACCAACATCCAATTCTAGTGAATCAATGCTAACATGGCGCGACACGTTGGCTATCGTGTCAATGCCATCGACTCACCGCATTAACCTGTGCATCGGTAACCCAATTTTCAGTCATTAAAAAACTGCTTTCTTAGGGGTATTTAGGTTTCTCTAGACTATCAGCCCCTAAAACACGAAATTAAACTCCTTATAGAGTAAATATAGTTATTTTTTCTCAAATTTGCTCAAGAATAAAACCTTAGAAGATCTAATTTCAAGTCAAGAACTCAAGATTCAACCATAAGCTTTCAGAAATTCATCAACAAAGGTATGTGAAGTGTTTATCCAAGGGTTTCTTCCACCCTTGGAGCCCAAGAATCTCTTTTGAACTTCAAATAATTGATTTTATGATTTCCATGGTTGGAATTAAAGTGTATCCTTGATTGCTATTTGGATTAAGTTCCTAATTCATGATTATATATATGTATCTCATGTGAAATTGATCATTATGTGTGTAGATTCATGTAAATCTATGATAAATCCTTGACTTGTGAAATTAGAGATGAATTATGATGCTCACTTTTTATTCAATACTATGTTCATATACTAAGCTCACCAAGTGCTTGATAAATGTCCATGTGTACTATTAAGAGAACAAAATCATGTCATGTTAGCTTATGTGCAAGTTATATCATGCAAGTGTTTGTCAGAATGTCCCAATTAATGAATGATGATCAAGTTCATAGTTTACATGTTTCATGTTATATTGTGTATCTTAATTTATGCTGTCGAGTCCTGGGGTACTTGTACCTAACAATTTAGCTGATTACCTAGAGACTTCGTCAGTTCTATAACAGTATCAGTCACGACATGATCAGTAGTACTCTCAGTCAGTTATAGAACTTAGGAAAAACTCAGTAGAATCCATATTAGTCCAGTCTAATTCAGTATCCAGTTTAGACCTCGGTAAATTTAGTTAGCTAACAGAATGCAGTAGTATTCTGTCAGTCAACACAACTCAGTTAACTTAGTATAGTTTAACTAAATAGTAATCTTAGTAACCACTCAGTCCAGCCTAGTACAGACTAGAAATTAGTTCAATGTCCATTTAGTTGGGAGTAGGATTCAGCATCGAGTTAACCCAGGGATGGGGGCATTCCTGTCAGTAGAGGGTTTGACCCTTAGCAGCAATCCCTGCATTAAAAAACAATGTAGCCAGTGTAGGTTGAGGTATCTTTCTGCCAGATATTATGAGGGTTGATACTTCTCATCCGAGTTATTCTGCCAGCGAGGTTTAACGTAGAAGCTTTTTGTTAGAGAAGGTTAACTCACAGCTTGTCCTTACCCGTGGCACGATATTGACACCCTTCCAACTGGGGTTATAGGTTGGACCCTAAATCAGTTAGAGAAGGGGCATGTCGGTTAGATGACTACCTCCTACAGTCTCTGTTCTAGTCTCAGTCTCAGAATAGAACTCGGTTCAGTTCTATAGATTCAGGACTATCAGACATAGCCACTCAATTCAGTATGAAACTCAGTATAGTTCCACAGTATTCAGAACTGTCAGACACAGTCATTCAAATAATCAGTAATATAGTATTCATAAACTCAGATATCGGTTATCAGTATTATGATTCAGTACTCAGTATTAGCACAATCTCAGCTACAGTCTTTGTATTTATGCATGTACTCTTACTAAGTCATACTCATGTTATTTAATTATTATCATGCATTTATATGAACCCATGTATATCAACCTACCTCACTGAGCATACCAGTATATTCAAAGTACTGACGCATGCTTTTCTTTGTGCTATGATGTCGTATATCATAGGTTCAGATGCACAGGCTCTAGAGCACCCTTAGCAGTTCAGATTCTCAGCTTCCAGAGTAGTGGTGTGTCCTCATAGTTCGGAATCATGCATATTGTTTATAGTACTTCAATTTTATTTTAGTAGATGGAGTTAGTTAGGGGTTTGTCCCATCTACTCCACAGTTTAGACAGTTAGAGGCTTTTTTAGACTATAGTATTTTCAGATAGTTGTTCAGTTTTTCAGTACTTATATTCAGTTTTGGTATTTTTATACTGAATTTAGATTTATTTATAGATTTGAACCTTATGGAATATGTTTTCACCTATTTTTGTAATCATTACAGTATCTATTACATAGTTATTGCAGCAGGTACCAGTCATGGGTTAGTTTGTGTCCTTCAGGATTATGAGCACCGTGTAGCATCCTGGGTACAGACTCAGGGCATTAAAAACTTGGTATCAGAGCCTAAGGTTCAACAGAGTCCTAGGAAGTTTGAATGCCACATCTAGTAGAGTCTTATGTATGGGTGTGTTGTGCACCACATTTATTGACAAGAGGCTACGAGATGTTTTAGGAAACGTTTCCCTTCATTTAGTATTCATGTCTTGCGAGTGAGCATGAGCTCCAGTTACACTTTATTTTTAATCCTAGATTCTCTCCCATTTATAGAATATGCCTCAAAAGAGGACTTAAGAAAGAGGAATGGGAGATCAGTCATCCTCTCAGCCCGTCTATCTAGATCTTTTGGGCGAGCATGTCTCCCGCGCAGAGTTCGAAGAATCCTTCACCTTCATATCTCATTCTGTGGCCACCCAGAATGAATGTCCAATTATAGTTTCAGCCAACCCAGTGGCCAATACTGCTGCTGACAGGATTTGGGACTTCACCCAAATGAACCCTCTATCGTTTACCAGGTCTAAGTCAGATGAGAACCCTCAGGAATTTTTTGATCAGGTGCAGAAGGTTACTGATATTATGGGGGTGATTGCTGTTGAGAGCGCTAAGTTGGCTGCATATCAGTTACAGGATGTGGCTCACTCATGGTTCAAATAGTGGAAGGCAGAGAGGGTCACAGATGCAGGGTCCATAAAATAGGAGGAGTTTGCAGTTACTTTTCTAGATAGGTTCTTCCCGCTAGAGTTGAGAGAAGTGAAGGTTTTGGAGTTTATAAACCTGAAGCATGGCAATATGACTATAGGAGTATTCTCTCAAGTTTACTCAATTATCCAAATATGCCCAACATGTTGTAGAAGATAGCAGAGCAAAGATGAGTAAGTTTGTGTCAGGAGTGTTTAGCAGCGTGGTCAAAGAGTATAGGATCGATGCTTATTAAGGAGATGGACTTATCTAGGATTATGGTACATGCTCAATAGATAGAGGAGGCTAATAATAATGAGAGAGAGAGGGAGAATAAGTGGGCAAAAATAGGTAGTTTCAATTTCCCTCAGCCTAAGTTAGAGGGTGGGAATCATTCTTAGTTTTACCTAAAATCCTCAGTTCTATCTCCTTTCTCAGCCAGTGATCTAGTGCCAAAATTTAGAGATGGCAACTGAGATAGGACATCAGGCCCTAAACCCTAGGGCAGTGTTAGTAGTACCCAAACTAATCCCCTTTGCCAAAAGTACAATAGAAACCACCAGGGTATCTGTAGAGCTGGCATTGATGTGTGTTTTGGATATGGAAAGCCAGGAAATAGAGTCAGACAGTGTCCTCAGGTGGATTCACAAAGTCAGCATAACCATCCCCCAGCTCAGTCCGATCGTTTGAATCAGCAGGGTGCCTCTTCCAGTGCCATCAGTAGGCAACACCCAAACAAACTCTATGCTCTTCAGTCCCGATAGGATCAGGAAAGTTCCCCTGATGTGGTCACTGGTACGTTACAATTTTTCCATTTACATATTTATGCTTTGTTAGATCCAAGAGTTTTTTTGTTTTTGTTACTCCATATTTAGTAGTTGATGTCAGAGTCAGTCCTAAAATCTAGCAGAGCCCTTTTTAGTTTCTACCCCAGTGGGTAAATCTATCATAGCCCAGCAGGTATACAAAACTGTCCGATTATGATACTCAGACAGTCACTTCAATAGATTTAGTCAAATGAAAGATGATTGATTTTGATGTCATTCTCGACATAGATTGGCTTCATTCCTGCTATGTCTCAGTCGACTACAGAAATAGAATTGTCCAGTTTCAGTTTTCAAATGAACCCGTCCTAGGGTGGTAGGGTAGTACTTCAGCACTTAGGGGTCAACTTATTTTTTACCTTTGGGCTAGAAAGATAATATCTAAGAGATGTGTCTACCATCTCGTTCGAGTCCAGGACTCTTGTTCAGAAACCCCTACTCTTGAATTAGTATCAGTAGTATGTGAATTGCAGATATATTTACCGAAGATCTTCTCGGAGTTCCTCTTTAAATGGAAATTGATTTTGGAATTAATCTTCTCCAAGATACTAAGCCTATATCTATCCCTCCATATAGAATGGCTTCAGCAGAACTCAGAGAATTAAAGGAATAGTTAAAGGATCTCTTAGATAAGGGATTCATCAGACCTAGTGTGTCCTCTTGGGGCACACCAGTTTTATTCATGTGTAAGAAATATGATTCTCTCAGAATGTGCATAAATTACTGTTAGTTAAACAAAGTTACAGTCAAGAACAATTATCCACTTCCCAGAATTGATGACTTATTTGACTAACTTCAGGGTTCCAACTATTTCTCTAAGATAGACCTCAGATCAGGCTATCATCAGCTCAGAGTCAGGGAATGTGACATCCCAAAAATAGCTTTCAAAACTTAGTACGGTCACTTTGAATTTTTAGTCATGTCCTTTGTTCTTACCAATGCCCTAGAAGCCCCCATGGACTTGATGAACCGTGTATTCAAGCAGTACTTAGATATGTTCATCATAGTCTTCATAGATGACATTCTTGTTTACTCTCGTAGTGAACACGATCATGCAGATATCTCAGAATAGTATTACAGACTCTCAAAAACCATTAGCTATTCGCCAAATTTAGTAAGTGCAAATTTTGGCTAAAGCCAGTAGCATTCCTTGGCCATATAATTTTCGATGATGGCGTTAGAGTTGATCCCCAAAAGACTAAATCAGTGAAAAACTGGCTCAGGCCTATCTCCCCATCAGATATAAAAAATTTCTTTGGTTTGGCTGGCTATTACTGATGGTTTGTTGAGGGATTTTTGTCTATTTCATCCCCTATGTACAGATTGAATCAGAAGAAAGTAAAGTTCCAGTGGTCAGATTCTTGTGAGAAGAGTTTTTAGGAGTTGAAGACTCGACTCACCACAGTTCCAGTGTTGACCCTACCAGATGGTTCCGGTGGTTTTGTTGTGTATTATGATGCTTCTAGAGTAGGATTGGGTTGTGTTTTGATGCAGAGAGGTAAGGTCATAGTCTATGCCTCTAGAAAACTTAAGCTTCATAAGAAGAACTATCCTACTAATGATCTTGAGTTAGCAGCAGTAGTTTTTGCCTTAAAGATTTAGAGGCATTACTTGTATGGTGTGCACGTTGATGTGTTCACTAATCATAAGTGACTGGAGTATGTGTTCTCTCAGAAAGACCTCAACCTCCGTCAGAGAAGGTGTTTGGAATTATTGAAAGAATATGACATGAGTGTTCTATATCATCCGGGCAAGGCCAATGTAGTGGCTAACACTCTTAGTAGAATGTCTATGGGTAGTGTTTCCCATGTTGAGAAAATAAGAAAAAGTTAGCCCAGGAAGTTTGATGATAGGCGAAATTACGCGCCTATATCAATATATTTTGCCCATATTTTAGCCTAGTTTCGAGAACTAATTATCTATTTCGTACACTTTTAGTCCTTTTTCCTGTAAATGAGCTAACAAATGTGATTAGGAAAGTTTCAGGTATAAATGATGCAAAATACAGCAATTTATGGCTTACTTGACGCAAAAGAAAGCTCACAAACGAGATGGAAAGGAGCTGGACGCATAAAGGACTAAATCTGCTGCATGGAAAATCTGTCCCGGGCTAAAACAGCATTTCTGAAGACTTTGGGACTTACAGACACAAAGCTGGATTTTTGCCATAATACATTAACCGAGTGCAATTAGGTTATGTGTTTCATCATTCTATTTGGATTATAATTTTGTAACCTTACCCTAGTACAATTGGGTCAAGGATTTCATTAGTATATTAGGATTTGGTTATTTATTTTATTAGTTTAGTAGGAGTAGGATAGGAGTATTATAAATACCCTATCATGTTAGAGATTTAGGAGGGGAGGAGACATTCTGACAATTCATTCATCTCCTTACAATTAAGACATCTTCCTACAACCCATTCTCAATTCTTCATTCTTCTACTCTTAAATTCCACAACAAGAGAATCGTTACTTGCTACGGAATCACTAAAACCACACGCCAAACACCTACTATTCACGCCATCCACCATGCAAAACGTGATATCCTTCGCATTCATGGGTAACTAAATCTCTTAGTTGGGGTTATGGAAGCCGAATGAGTTACTATCTATAGCTATGAGTTTGTGAGTTCAAGACAAGTATATTGCTTATATCATTATTCTCTTCATCTTAAATCTACATTCTTTGCGGTTCAAACACAAGAACACGCCATTCTAACATCTAACCTGTTCGAGAGAAAGGTTATTTGTCTAGAAAAGAAGACGCATAGACCAACGCCAGTCTAACATCTGACTTGTTCGAGAGAAAAGTTATTTGTCTGGAAAAGAGATAATGTCAAGGTAGTAGGACACCCTTTCCTATTAAAAAGCTAGTGCCGTACCTGGACTAACTTCTTGGAGAATTCGTACCGTTAGTCACGCTTTAAGCTCGAGAGAGTTAAAGTGAAATAGTCCTTGTTTAGGTCGAGAGACGCTTGGATTTACCATCGACTACAATTCTCTATAAGCAATTACATGTCAAGACTCTACACACTCATAGCCAATAGAGACGTATACCTCAGAAGGTGGACATAACCCCAACGCCTCAATTCTCATTGTTTACAACACACGTGACAATCTCTCTTTATTTTGCTATTTTCAGTTCTTACATTCTTGTTTTGGTTACATACTACAATCCCCCCTTTCCTACGAGACTTGCACTAAAAGTCTAGTAATTTCTCTTGCTTGTTGGCCAAGCTATTCTCTGTGGGATCGATACCCAACCCAGGTTGGGTTCTATATTTGCTAACGACCGCTTTACACTCCCACGAGAGCTGTAGATTGAGCGTTATCAAAGTTCATCAGCTAGCCCGATTAGGTGTTCACTTAGTCAATTCAGCAGAAGGTAGTGTATGGGTGTAGAGTAGGTCAAAATCATCCCTAGTTTCCAAAGTGAAGAAAAATAGGATAGGGATCCCAGTCTAGTCCAGTTAAAGGAATCAGTCAGAAATCAGAAGGTAAAGGTTTTCTCCCAAGGGGGAGATAGTGTTTTACGTTGTTGGGGTCGTCTGTGTGTGCCAGGTGTAGATGAATTGAGGTAGAAAATATTGCAGAGGCGCATGGTGCGCATTAATCTACTTATACAGGGGCCACGAAGATGTACAACAATTTGCGGAAGATCTATTGGTGGAGTGGGATGAAAAGAGACATTGCAGAGTTTATGGATAAGTGCTTAACATATCAGTAGGTTGAGATTGAGCATCAGAAGCCTAGTGGGTTCATGCAGGAGTTCACTATTCCCACCTGGAAATGGGAGAAAGTGAATATGGACTTTGTGACGGGCTTGCCTCGTACTCGTCGTCAGCATGATTTTGTTTGGGTTATTATAGACAGGATGACCAAATCAGCTTATTTCCTTCCAATTCATAGTCCTATTCAGCCGAGGATTATGCCAAACTTTATATTAGGGAGTTGGTCAGATTACATGGTATTCTGTTGTCCATTATCTCAGAGAGAGGTTCCCAGTTCACCTTTTATTTCTGGAAAGCATTCCAAAAGGGTTTTGATACCCGATTTCATCTCAGTACAGCCTTTAATCCTCAGATAGATAGTCAAGCATAAAGGACCATTCAGACCTTAGAAGAAATGCTATGAGCATGTACGTTAGAATTTAAAGGTAGCTGGGAAGACCACTTGCCTTTGATTGAGTTCGTATATAACAATAGCTATCACTCCAGTATTCAGATGGATCTGTTTGAGGCGCTTTATGGGAGGAGGTGTATATCTCCCCTTAGTTGGTTTGAAGTGGGTGATGCTGCAGTGGTAAGGCCTAACTTGGTGTTTGATACCTTAGAGAAGGTCTAGTTTATTAGGGAAAGGCTTAAGATAGCTCAGAGTTGACAAGGCTTAAGATAGCTCAGAGTTGACAAAAATCATACGCAGATATGTACAGAAAGGATCTCGAGTTTGAGATTGGTGTCTATGTGTACTTTAAGATCTCTCCTATGAAAGGAGTGAAGCATTTTGGCAAGAAAGGGAAACTTAGTCCTCGATATGTTGGTCCTTGCCAAATTCTCAACCGTTTTGGAATGGTAGCTTATGAGATTGAGTTACCTTTGGATTTATCTTAAGTCCATCCATTATTTCATGTCTCCTTGCTGAAGAAATGAATAGGTGACCCATCAGTCATAGTCCCTATTAAGGGCATAGATATTCAGAACAACCTCTCTTATGAAGAGATCCCACTCGAAATCCTTGACTATTAGATTCGTAGAATAAGGAACAAAGAAGTTCCTCTAGTGAAAGTTCTTATGCGGAAATAGCCCATTGAGGGAGCTACTTGGGAAATAGAAGCAGACATGTGAACCAAGTATCCTCATCTATTCTCTGCAAATCCAGACTCAGCTCAAGGAAATAGTATCTATAATCTTAATCAGTTTCATGTTCAGATGTCAGTTATAAACTTGGTATCAATTACCATTACATGTTTAGTTATACGTTCATGAGCCAGTCCAGTCATGTACCCATGCATCAGATATGCCTGTTCAGTATATAGATTCAGTTTATTAGTAATCCCACTCATGCATTTATGAATTATGTTTAGCTATATCCATGCATCAGATATGCATGTTCAGTATGATAATTAAGAATACCAGTAATTTCAATCATATAGTCATGTTCCAGATGTTCAAGTCCAGTAAGTAAGTCAGCCTCTCAGTATTTTCAGTATCAGTAGTCTCATTCGAGGATGAATGTTTCCCAAGGGGGAGATAATGTAAGACCCTACAAAATCCTAAGATTAATTTAGTCCTTTAGGCTTGTCAAGGATCCCAGACTTAGAATATTATAGCTAAGTACACAAACATAGTGTCATTTTAACCTACAAAGGTTGGTAGTCTTATTTTGCGACCTTTACGTCCATTAAATATTGATGTTTAGGTTGATTCATGATAAAAAATATCCGTAGGTGTTTTCGGAAAAGTTTTGGATTTTTTGGTCTTCTTTTGAAGCTCCTTTGGAATCCCAAATTAGTGAATCAACGCGATCTGGGCGCACCGCATCGACTATCACATTGATTATTATTTTCCCCAGCTACCAGCGCCTAATTCCAGTGAATCGACACAAACGTGGTGCAATGCATTGGCTATCCGTTGATACCATCGACGCACCGCGTTGACCTATGCTTCGGTAACCCAATTTTCAGTCATTAAAAGACCACATTCTTGGGGGTATTTAGGTCTTTTTCCCTCGTCTCTCATCCCCCAAAACATGGAATTAAACTCCCGTTATTTTTTCTCAAATTTACTCAAGAACAAAACCCTAGAAGATCCAATTTCAAGTCAAGAACTCAAGATTCAACCATAAGCTTTCAGAAATTCATCAACAAAGGTATGCAAAGTGTTCATCCAAGGGTTCCTTCCACCCTTGGTGCCCAAGAATCTCTTTTGAACTTCAAGTAATTGATTTTATGATTTCCATGGTTGGAATTAAAGTGTATCCATGATTGATATTTGGATTAAGTTCCTAATTCATGTTTATATATATGTATCTCATGTGAAATCGATCATTATGTGTGTAGATTCATGTAAATCTATGATAAACCCTTGACTCGTGAAATTAGAGATGAATTATGATGCTCACTTGTTGTTCAATACCTTGTGCATATACTATACTTACCATGTGTTTGATAAATTGTCCATGTGAACTATTAAGAGAATGCAATCATGTCAAGTTAGCTTATGTGCAAGTTATAACATGCAAGTGTTTGTCAGAATGTTCCAATGAATGAATGATTATCAGGTTCATAGTTTGCATGTTTCATGTTATGCCATGTCTCTTAATTTATGCTATCGAGTCCTGGGTGTATTTGTACCTAACAATTCAGTCACGACATGATTAATAGCACTCTTAGTCAGTTACAGAACTTAGGAAAAACTCAGTAGAATCCATATTAGTCCAGTCTAATTCAGTATCCAGTTTAGACCTCGGTAAATTCAGTCAGCTAATAGAATTCAGTAGTATTCTATTAGTCAACACAACTCAGTGAACTCAGTATAGTTCAGCTAAATAGTAATCTTAGTAACCGCTCAGTGCATCCTAGTACAAACTAGAAATCAGTTCAGTGTCCATTCAATTGGGAGTAGGATTCAGCACCGAATTAACCCAGGGATGGGGGCATTCCTGTTAGTAGAGGGTTTGACCCTTAGCAGCAATCCCTACGTTATAGAACTACATAGCCAGCGTAGGTTGAGGTATCTTCCTACCAGACATTATGAGGGCTGATACTTCTCATTCAAGTTATTCTGCTAGCAAGGGTTGACGAAAGAGCTTCCCATCAGAGAATGTTAACTTATAGCTTGTCCTTACCCGTGGCCCGATATTGAACCCTTCCAACTGAGGTTACAATTTGGACCCTAAATCAGTTAGAGAAGGGGCATGTTGGTTAGATGATTACCTCCCATAGTCTCAGTTCTAGTCTCAGTCTCAAAATAGAACTCGGTTTAGTTTTATTGATTAAGGACTATCAGACATAGTCACTCAACTCAGTATGGTTCCACAGTATTCAAAACTGTCAGACACAGTCATTTAGATAATTAGTAATATAGTATTTGAAAACTCAGATATCAGTTATTAGTGTTCCAATTTAGTACTCAGTGTTAGCACGATCTCAGTTACCCTCGATCTATTCATACATGTACTCTTACTCAGTCATACTCATGTAATTCAGTTATTATCGTGCATGCATATGAACCCATGCATATCAGCCTTACTGAGCATACCAGTACATTCAAAATACTGTCGAAAGCTTTTCATTGCGCTATGATGTCATAAATCATAGGTTCAGACGCACGGGCTCCAGAGCATCCTTAGTAGTTTAGATTCTAAGCTTCCAGAGTAGTGGTGAGTCCTCATAGTTTGGGCACATGCTTATTGTATATAGTACTTCAGTTTTATTTCAGTAGATGGAGTTAGTTGGGAGTTTGTCCTATCAACTCTACAGTTCAGACAGTTAGAGGCTTTTTCAGAATAGAGTATTTTCAAACAGTTGTTCAGTTTTTCAGTACTTATATTTAGTTTTGGTATTTTGATACCTTATTCAGATTTATTTATTGATTTGAACCTTATGGCATATGTTTCTTCCTATTTCTGCAATCATTACAGTATTTATTACACAGTTATTGTAGCAAGTACTAGTCATGGGTTAGCTTGTGGTCCTTCCGGATTATAAGCACCGTGTAGCATCCAAGGTACACACTTGGGGCGTTACATGGGTTTTTCTAGTAAGATTTTAACGAGGTACATTATCTATAAATTGGACATTCAAGGGGGAGTGTTATAAATTTACTTACATTATAGTGAATGTGTATCAAGGATCTATCATGATCTAGTTGATATCTATTAGGATTTGAAGTATCTATCTTTTAGTGAGAAACTAGGAGTAAATTTTTCCTATAAATAGAAGGCTTACTTAATTGTAAATCATCCTTAAAGAGAAACAAGAATTACTATCTATTCTCTCTCTAATCTTGTTCTTCTTTACTTTATTTTTCATAACAACATGAAATTTTTTTCCTTTTTTGCCTTCAGTTTTATAAAAAATTTCCTGTAGATTTTACTATGAACACCCTTATTGATTATCAACACATTCCATTATCAAAAAATGGATGCAGTAAATACATACATCACATCTATACCAAAACTAGTATAATCATAAAGATAAATACCATTCTCACCATTTAATTTCATGTGTCACTCTTTGAATTACTGTGATTTTTATGAATCAATTCTAAAACACTCCTTAATTGTTCAGTCGCTACAAATTAATTCACTAACAACAAAAGAAAAATTGTAAAAATAAATTCTTTCTAGTTATATTGAGGTAGTGTTCTTTTTGGGATGGAATAATAAAATGAAATGGAGGGAGCAATAAATTTCCAACTTTTTTGCATAAAAACACAAATGGCATAAGCAATTTATCAAGTTTCACATAAGTATCACGTTTATTGTGCTAGATTTTGTCTTTAAATGAAATGGTTGAATTATATCTTTATTGTGTTAAGAAGAAAAGGAATATAAAGAGAGAGAGAGAGATAGAGATATAGAAAGCAATGAAAAAAAGACAATGACAAATTTACTTTACTATTTCTCACTCATCGGAGGTCTCGGTGGAGGCGGTGGGGGATGAAGGCAGTGGAGGCTTCAATGACATTGGAGAAGGAGGAGGAGGATGCAGAGAATCATCGTCTTCTGGTGTCGGAACTTCGGCTAATAAGGAATACATCATGAAATCAGCTGAACAACTTGTGCTTGATCTGGGCAATCTTGATCTTCGTGAAAATACTCTTCTAGAGCTTTTTAAGGTTTATTTTGCTTATTTTCAAAGATTTACTTTTATGTTTTGTTTTACTGTTGTATCATTTTTATTATTTATATCAACTTCTATGGCATGATTTTGTATAATTCAGTTATAAAATTCTGGTAAAGGGTTTAGGGTTTTCATGTAGTTAGATTATCTAAAAATTGAGATTGAAAATTTAGATGCTTATTGAGAATAGTAGGATAAACAAGAGGTCCAATGGTTTATTTCCATGTTTTTTTATATTGTTGTATTGTTTTATTCAGTCTATCAACTCATCGGGGATAGTTTTGTATAATTCAGTTTTGGATTAAGGTAAAGTTTTATCTAATTAATAGTTTAGGACTTAGGGTTTCTTCTATGACTTATGGATATAGTTTGAGAATATTATAAATATTAAGATGTTAGGTTTTGGTAACTATTAGATGCTTATCACTTCAGAGAGAGGAATTATAATTGGATTCACCAAAAACTGAGATGATAAATGATGATGTTGTCGACTGCCAAATGTACTCAGATGCTTGTTGAGAATTGGAGAAAAAAGTTGACAGGTTAATTTCCATGTTTTATTTTAATAAAATATTTTTTATTCCCTTTATACACTTGTCGGGTATGATTTTGTGTAATTGAATTCTGGATTATGGTAAAGTTCTCTATAATTGCGAGTTTAGGACTTAGGGTTTTTCTGTATAAACTCTCAATTTTATAGAACTTTAACGCAGTTTCAAAATTGAATTACACAAAATCATGCCCGAGGATTCTATAGAAAGAATAAAACAATAGACTGTCAAATGAAGCATGACAATAAACCATTGAAGTGAAAAGAATAAACCTTAGAAAGATCTAGAAGAGGGGTTTCATGAAGATTAGGGTTGTTTAGATCAAGCACAAGCTGATCAGCCCCTATACTCCTATTTTGTTTCTCACCACTCTTCAACAATGTGCTCATACCACCATATAATGTGGCATTTTGGACTCGTAACCATTATGTAGTTCTACAAAATAGTATTAAGATTTACCTAAAAAGATTTATTGCCTTTGTTTTCCTTTTCCAGAAGAGGAAACTTTTTCAAAATTTGGCTGTTAGGATTTGTCCTAAATTTCTACTTTACTTGAATTCTACCATAATTGTGTTTTTACTTCGGTAAGATTTTCTTAGTGAAAAAGGTTTCCTCGTAAGAAAAAATCTCTTCCACAATTGATTAATTCTTTCTCGAAGGAGAAGTTTTGGACTTTTATAATAGAAGATTTTTCTTCTCATACAACAACATAATAGCATTCACATAGTAGTCGTTTTAGAGAGTCTTGTTTAGGGGAATATTTTCTCCTTATCGATTTTATGCTTTTTGATTAAGTTTTTAATATGTTGTCCAGTTGGTCAAACCTTATCAGTAATATTATGTTTTGGTATAGCTTTATTTGTCATCTGATTTATCACCGACTTGATTTGCAATTTTTAAGCTCTCACACAACATCCTATCAATTTCGAACCCAACAAGTGATATCAACGGAAGCTTTTTTCCTTCTTCATCTACTATTTATTTAAAGTATCTGAGTTACTTTTCATTATATGATTTCTTTATAATAATTAAATGTTCAGCATTAGATGTAGAAAATTAAATTCAATATTGAGTTTTTTTATTTCAATATTAGGAGTGGCGGAGAGTGAATGCTGTTGCATTCAATATTGAGTTAGTAGTGAAGTAGTTTTGAGTTTTATTTCTTTCTTGCAAATATATGTTGTTATCATAGTATAATTGCTTTAAATGATTTATATTCCCACTATGTAATCATAGAAATGATTTCTCATTACTTTCTAGAGAAAATTGAAGGAAAGGAGTCTTTTAAGTCTTGAATCAAGGATTGATGATATTGACCAACTTAAAGGGTCAAACATCATTAGGAAACTTAATTAAGTTAATTGTGGACTTGATTAATATTTTCGAAACTTTATAATCTTTCCAAAAATACAAATCAACCCAACCCCCTCCCCTCTTCAATCCAAATCAACCAGTTTCTCTCCCCTCTCTCTCTATAACTTCTCTCAACTCTCTCCAAAATAACAGTTCTGCAAAATTTCTCCCTTCAATCCCCGACGACTTCAACCTCCAGTGACAAATAGTCAGGAAAGTTCCTTTTCGACTTTCAACCATCAATCAACATGAAGACTTCTCCGGCGACAATAACTTCGAGTTCTTCGTCATCCCATTTCTTCTTTCACGGGTAAAAAGTTATGTCTTTTTAGTTATGAAGAAATAGAGGAACTTAAGTCAACTTCTTTTCTAGTATTGGTTAATAATTTCAGTATTTCTTGCTTAAATTTGAAATATGGATTGTATAAAACCCTAATTTCTGGAATTTCTTGTTCTTGTTGTCGAACTGTTAATTCAATTTGTTGGTGATTTTTGGTCACCGTTGATGTTATTAGTGTGTGTGTTTTGTTGGTGTTGCTAAGTTGATTTTTTATTTTTCTTGATAAAAATGGTGTTGCAACATATGAACCATCTGATGCAATAGATGAAATATCTGATTCAACAGATGCAAATCTGATGCAACAATAAAAATCTTATACAACAGACGTTCAATCTAACAAACCATTCATTTGTTGCGATAGATGACTCTTTTGTTTGGAAAAAATCTAACAGATAACTCATTTTACTACAGATAACTTATTTTGCAATAGACGAGTGATTTATTTCAACAGATGAGTGATCTATTTTTTTTATTTTCAACAGATTACTCAACCGCAGCAATATGTTGTTTATAGGCTACAATAGATAACCTACTTGGTGCAACAGATGAGTGATCTGTTTTAATTATTTCCAATGGATTACTCATCTGCTACAATAAGTTGTTTATAGGCTACAACAGATAACCTATCTAGTGCAACAGATGTGTATTATTTCCAACGAATTACTCATCCGCCGCAACAGGTTGGTTAGATGCTACAACAGATATCCTACCTGGTGTAACAGATGAGTGATCTAATTTTATTATTTTCAATGGATTACTCATATGTTGCAATAGGTTGGTTATATATTGCAACAAATAACCTTCATGGTACAATAGATGAGTGGTCTGTTTTTATTATTTCCAATGAATTACTTATTCATTGCAACAGGTTGGTTATATGTTGTAACAGATAACTTTTCTGGTGCAATATATCAGTGATCTGTGTTTACTATTTTCAACAGATTACTCATCCATTGCAACACGTTGGTTATATGTTGCAATAGATAGCCTTCCTGGTGCAACAAATGAGTAATTTATTTTTACTGTTTCTAATGAATTACTCATCCGTTGCAATAAGTTGGTTATATGTTAAACAGATAAACTATATGGTGCAACAAATTAGTCATCTATTTTTATTGTTTCCAACTATTTACTCATTCGTAGCAACAGTCGGTTGTAAGTTACAACAGATAACATACCTGGTACAATAGATGTGTGGTCTATTGGAACTATTATTTTACTGTTGTGTATGTTAGATTTACTGTTATCCCTTTTTAGTGATGCATTAACCAATTATAATCTATATTATGGTCCTATTAATTTAAGATAATATGGCTCCCAAAAGAAAAAAAAACCGAATCAAGTCCAAGTAAAGGAACAAGTGAAGCAGCTATGCTATATCCATCACTCTATGAGCTTGCTTTATAAGTTTTATCTCAATTAGGAGCAGAAGATAATGAACACGGGGAGGAGGAATATCTCAAAAGGGATGATCCAAATACTAATAGCCCTTTCACGGAAGAGTTGGTCAAAATCTTTAGCATTGATTGCTATCCTATTACAATGCAGTGCGATGGTGCCACAGATTTAATGAGTGATTTCGTGGTTAAGTTAGCCATGGGAAAATCTTTCGATGCCTTCAGAAAAATACTGAGAGAAAAAAATTGGATTCTTATTTCAGGGAAAGCTGCTTTGGGTAATATCTTGATTTGCCGGAGAACAGAAATGCTCGATTCCAGATGAAAATGGTATATGATCTTCTCAAGAGTAGGTTTATGTATGAAAACAAAGATAAGATGAATGAGGTATGGATAAATTACTGTGGCATACCTGTTTGTTTTGGTTGGAAGGAGTTTTCCATAGTTACTGGACTAAAATATTATCCTCCTCCTCCTTAAGTTATAATTACTCTGACCCAAAAACAAGTACCCCGCACACCAAAAAAAAGTAAAGGCAAGTTGAGTGATCGTGACGACCTGGTGTCCATTGTTGGTCTAAGCTTCAAAAATAAAAATTTGATAGAAGCGTTGAAAGGTAAAAGACTTTCAAAGAAGCACAAGCAATCATTGTGCTTAGTTTGGTTTGTACGAATATTCTTTGGGCAAAGACGTTAAAAACAACATAGGCCTTAGTTTAATAAATCTCTCTGAGGATCTTGAGGTATTTAACAGCTATCCTTAGGGTTATGAAAGCTTCAAAATGACTGTCAAATATTTGTTAACTCCGTTAACGCCAAAGACAGTCAACTTATGTGGATTTTCATGATAAATATTTCTTTTATTATGATATAATTTATTTTTTTATTCAATAATGCTTTTGATTTATTGGCGTTATGTTATAGGCTTGGGCATTTGAAGCCATTCCTTATTTGAGACGACAAGTGAACTACTAGGAAGAAGTTTCCTCTTCAAGAATCCTGAGATGTTTATCGGCCAAAACTGATAAAAATGCAAAATCTTTTGATCTTTTCAATCCCCCGAAGAAAGCAGTAAGTCTAATTCTAATCAAGTTTTTATTTTAATTAATGATTAGTTTAAATGATTTCATTATTTTTCTAATATATGTACTGATATATTTTAGATTGTCCATCTGTGGCTTGTTCTGACCAATCGAGAGTTGAATATGCCATTTTTTATTACTTTACGGTCTGTGCAAATTTTATCATACTCTAACGTCATTGATAGAATAAAACTGGAATTGTTTAGAGCAACAACCATCACAAGTAAAATAATTTTGGAGGATGGGCTTCTTGTTGTTGATGATGGTAGTGGTAGTGGAGTGGTAGTGTTGCTGCTGTTAGGGATAATGATGCTCCTCTTATAATTTTTGAAATAACAAGCCAATATGATTATGATCATATTGGTTATACAGATTTTTCTCCATATTTTGCCATATCAAGCGAATCTTCTGCATGCAAATGTCAAGACTGCAAGGTGAAACATGATGGAGTGATTAATGTTATTAATGCACTAACTGCTTTTGTAAAGAAAATAACATCTAAGAAGGGTGTCATTCCATCAAACAAGATTTCATATCCATACACTCCACTAGATATCAAGGTGGCTAAGAGGAGAAGGAAAGATATTTCCAAGGCATCATCAAGCATAAAAAAAAGCAAAACTGCAACGCCTCTATATTTATCTTGCACCGTTGTTCAATGTGCAAGGGCCACAGAAGAGATACATGAGCTGAAGAAGGTGAATGTATATCACTTGTTCCAACAAACAAATAGGCACATATCTGTTACAATAGATGATACATCTACTGAAAGTTATCAAACACATATATCCATCAACTGCTTCTAAAGAAGAAGAAAAAGTGGAACCTGTCAGTTCGGGAGAACGGAAGAATTACCCATTTGAAGGGTTGAACATCTCGGATGAGGCTCCAAAAAAACTAACAAAGTTGATCAATGACTATTTAGAATGGATTACCGATGGGATGTTAAAGCATCATGCTGGCAGGTATATAAATCAATTTTAAAAATATTGGTTTATACAATTCTTGTTGTAAGAACATGACATTAACACATATAAATCATCATGTAGAAAACAAAATGATGAATACTACAAAGTGAACGAATTGAGGCTTGATTTTGATATTTCGACTTCGTAGTTCCACATTCCAAAATGAAGAATTGATTCTATTTTATGTCACAGCCCCAAACTTACTGGAATGATGAGATTTAAATGCCATAAATATTACTATTAATTAATACTTTATTTAATTGCATCTGCATATTAATATTTTCATAGCATAATCTAAAATGTTTGATAATATGTGCAGCACATCGATGTCATTTTTTATTACCTCTAAAAAAAGGATAAGTTGTAAATACAAGAACAATACAGATACACGACAGACAATTATTTGTACAAAGTTTACATCAATAATGACTACGATAGGTATTGTCAACAACAACCAGAAGTTTCCCGAAATGAGGAATGCTTAATCAACATCATCAAAGGTTTTAACATTCCAGCTGGCTTACCTTGGCATTTGATCGATAAAGTATACATTCCAATCAATTGTGGTGATAAATTTCATTGGGTGTTGGTTGTCGTCATTCTAAAAGAGAGGCGTATTCGAGTTTATGACTCAATGTCGCGAAGGAGACGTTTCGAGCCATCGTCTGAGATACAAAAGATGGCCAAAATATTGCCTACTTACCTTGATATGAGTGATTTTTTGGACCAAAAGGTTTTTATTGATTGATTGATGATTGAAGCATACAGGGATAAGATGGGTAATCCATTTGATGTACAATATGCTGAAGGAATTTCTCAATAAACCATTGGTAGCCTGTAAGTATAAGTGTCATAATTTAGTTTCATTTCATAAATTTTACAATGCTTACATGAACTTTAAGATATGGATTATCTGTTTTTTTAAAATATAGGGATTGCGGTCTTTTTGTTACAGCTTACACCTAGTATTTGAGTGATGGATTACAAGTATCAAATGATGGATTTGATGTCAGATTACTCTGCCAAAGATATGCTTCTCTTTTATGGAAATACGGAGAACCAAAAGCTCAGAAGTCGTACGCAAGCGACATTAAAGATCCACAATGACCAAAGCCAAATTTCGCAGCACCGAATGAAGAACAAATTATCCATATTGAGTAGATCTTTACAGCTTGAGTCTGTCAATGTAATAACCTATCTTCCTTGGTTTAACTTATTGATTTATTTATAGAGTAGATCATTTGTACCCATAATGATTTTTTTACATTTCATTTATTTGTTGAGTCATTTCATGTAATTTCTGAAGGCTTCAATTTATTTTATACTGTCTATGAATATAATTTAATCCTTAGTTTTGAACATGTCTATTGAAATGGAATACTAGATTCAAATATCGCAACAGATAATACATCCGCTACAACCGATGACATATCTTATCAAATAGATTTAGACATGTGTTGCAACATGTAGGTCATCTACTAAAAATTATATAACAGGTCTTCCTACTTTTTTGATTTATTCCAAAATATTACCTATCAGTTGCAATAGATAGATTATATGTTGCAACATATTGTATATCTATTATGATAGATAGACTGGGAACATCTGTATAATGCAACAGATGACCAACATATTCCAACAGATAATCAATCTATCACAACAGGTACTATATCTATTACAACAGATATACAATCTGTTGCATTATAAAAATTCAACTTTCACTAGACATAAAAATTATTACCACTACAAGCAAAGTGAAGTGGCTTGAAATAAAAAATTGTTATCGTGTTCGTCTCTGTCTTTATACATATTCTTCTTTATACACGGGCTCCAACCATTTAGTTAGGTCATCTGCTAGAAATTATATAATAGGTTTTCCTACTTTTTTGATTTGTTCCAATAGATTACCTTTCAGCTTCAATAGATAGATTATATGTTACAACAGATTATATATCTGTTGCGACAGACAGACTGGGAAATATCTGCATAATGCAATAGATGACCAACATATTTGAACATATAATCAATCTATCACAATAGGTATTATATCTGTTACAACAGATATAAAATCTATTGCATTATAAAAATTCTACTTTCGCCAGACATAAAAATTATTGCCACTACATGTAAAGTGAAGTGGCTTGAAATAAAAAATTACTATCATGTTTGTTTCTGTCTTTGTATACATTTTTATTTATACACTGGCTCCAACCATTTAGTTAGTACCCCATAAGCCCAAAACTCTTGCATCTTTCCCACAATGGCATCGCGCATACCAGTTATTTCTGTGCCATTCAGCAAACACTCAATGTATGCAAGTGAGTACGACCCACACGCTGTAGAGGGTTCTCTGAATCAGTTCACAGATTACCAAGCTAATGCAACTTATGCAACAAACATATATTATGTTGCAACAGAATACCTAGATGTTACAACAGATTACACATCTGTTGCGTAGCTTCTTCTTCATGGAGTAGATAGGAAGGCTAGGTTAGTAAAAGTAAATTTACATTGTCCATATACCACTCATTCGTATTTATCATATTCATGAAGTCTTTGGCGGAAAATGAATGCATGATGTATTATTTTGGAACCTTCGTCTTGTCGATCATGATTTCTTGTAGTTCCTTCTTCTTTTCGCAACCAAGTGCTGCGTATATCTACACCTTCTTCAGCGGCCCTTGAACTTCAACAACTCTTGGAGCGGAAGGAGTTACAATTTTTTTGTTTTCTCAATGGAGAGTATTTGTCAAATGTTTCTTCTCTTCTTCCTAACCCCCACTGTAGGAGTTTATAGCTCCTTCACCTTTTTAGACGGTATGACACCCCTCTTGGATTTCAACTCCTCAGCAGCTTCAGTAATAGCCTTTAGTTTTTTAAGAAGTTTATCCTCTCTTTCCTTGTACACTTTGTATTTTCAATGAGAACATGAGGGTGAATAGGGGTGAGAGGGACCTGTATAAGGGGTGTTTTCAAATGTATTTATTTTTTCCTGAGAAGCACCCGAATCAACAACTTCAGCAACAACACCCTCAGAAGAAGCACCCGGATCTATTGTAGTAAAAGGTTGGTCATGAAGTGCTTCAACATTAGGCTGACCTTGCCTAACTGATCTTCTTATGGCTATTGCTCTAGCCAATTCCTTCTCTATTGACTCCACCGTTGGGTCTGCTTTTGTATCAACAAGACCTAGAGTAATAAAAGAAGTCATCCCCAATTCCTGCTCAGTAGGCACAACCTAAGGATGCACAACCAATAAAAAAGATAAGAGACATTTAATTCATATAATAATAATTTTACAGTTAGTTAGGTTACATGTTAACACAACCAACTTATGCAACAAACGATCTAGCTACTACAACATCTGATCTGTATGTCACAATAGATTGAAAACATATTACATCAGATTACCCATCTATTGTATAATTTGAAATAGATGGGTAATCTGTTGAGTTGGGTTCAAAGGACCAGAGCAAGAAATGGTTAATCTGTTGTGAAATATGGATTGTTTGTTTCAACAGATTACCCATATTTTGCACCAGTTACACTTGACGAGTAATCTGTAGCAACAGACGACCCATCTGTCACAACAGATGACACATTTATTTCAATATCTTTCTTTGTGGCAAATTATTTTAGTTAAAAGAAAGAAGACGCACTGCATCATCCAGAGGGTTAAAGAGACCAGCCTCCTTAATATTTTTGTTGCTTTTCTTTGTAGCCAACCACCTAAGGATCCTTAGATAATAAACCTCATATGGGTAATCCTTGAACTACTTTCAGAGGGGAGGAATGGATTCACATGCCCAAGCCTAAAAAATGTAAATAGAAAGCAAGCAAAAAAGGTCATAATAACTATATTCAATATAAATTAATGGATGAGTAAAAATAGTGATCAATCTTACCATGAAAGCCCAAGGAAAGCTGTATAATATGATCATCTCTGTGGATAGCTTCGTCAGTAAATATTGGACAGTCAAGTAGTAGCTGCCATATCCCCAGGGATAATTGTTGAATTTCTCAAAATCATCTGCAAGCGCGAACAAATCATATTCTATGGCTTTCCTGATTTTCCAATAAAATAGAATGGACAAATCAAACTAAGTACAATTTCTCCCTATAGTGCTTTGGTATATTTTTATTCTTGAGATATGCCATTAAATCCTCTGCTTTGTTGCTACTTCCAACAATGCCCAACAACCTATCTTTTTTTTCCTTGCATTTGTTGGACCTTTTGTGGGGTATTTCCTTGATAAGAGATTCTTCTGGACAATCGCATCTCAAGCCCATCACTATGGCAAACTCTTTCAATCCAAAATAAACCAGCATTCCACAGTAGTTGATACAGATTTCATCTATTTTTTTTTGCTCTTCTTCAAATATTCATCATCCCCTCACGTACTTGATCCTGCACTTGAGAAAACCATATACCATGCTCATTGGGAAATGGAGAGTGCGGTCCTCGGGTAGCTCAAGAAAGTATGTATAGCAGCTCTTTTTAAAAAGTCCATCTATGTTTTCATTCTTCATAATACTCCTAAGTTCATAAAAAATTTTCCCCAACTGACATTTAAGTACAAGATCACCAATTACTTCTTTAGGGCTATCCATTGGCATCACAACTCAAAACCTGTTGATACTAATGGTTTTGATAGAATCATGCTGGTATTTCAATATTAATTCATGCCCCATTGGTGAGAAGGAGTTATCACTTTCCTCAGCTTTATTTTTCCTTAACTGAGATTGTTCAAAAAGTTCCTCCAAATCTATCTGTCCTCTGGTCTTTTTTGTTGGGTGGTCAAAAGTTGATCCACTTTAAGTTTCTTTTCTTTTGAGAGACATCTTTTAACTACAAATAATAGAAAAATAAAAAATACATTGCATTTGATGTCTGCATAATTTTTTAAAAAAAGATAAGATAAATTTCAATAAATTATTCTATGCCACATTACAAAGAAATACTCCAACTGATAACCCATCAGTTGGAACAGATGGGGAATCTGATTAAAGACCTATTTAATATCTCCCAACAGATTTTCCACCAATTACAACAGATGGACCACCAAGATCACCAGCAAAACTACAATAAATGCAACCACCAATGCCACCAAGACCACTACCAATACCACCAATACCAACACCAAGACCACCGAAACTACCATAAAAAATACAAATACCGACACCACCACCACCAACCACCAACAATAACACGACATTCAACAAAATACTAAGACAAAAAAAGGGTTTTCTTGGGTGCTTTCTACCTTTTTGGCATCAAAAGTCAAAATTGTTAACCTATTCACAAAGATAATACAACTAAAAGTCTTCTTTTACATCATTAACTAAATAAACTAAAAAGCCCTAATTTGTAGAATAAAGAACATATGTAGAAATCTTATCGAACTCTATTACCTATGAAGACAGAAAAAACTATGGATACAAGCGAGAATGAAGTCAAAAATAAAAACTATATGATCGAAAATGGAAAGAAAATCGATCTATTTTGAAGGTTGAGAAATATGTTGAGTAGTTATCTGTATTATTAAGAGAGAGAGAGATAAGAGCAAAAACTTTAGATTTGAAATGAGGAAAAGTTTTTCACATAAATAGATGATTTGTATGGGCTGATTTGTAATTTTGAAAAAGAATGAGAATTTTTGAAATTGTTAATTTGGTCCGAATTGATCTTAGTTAATTTTTAAAATTTTAAAGATATATTTTTTAAAATACTAAGTTAATGAGAATCTCTTCAACTCAGAGTGATCGATCGAGACTCGGGTTAGGATGAATGTAATACCAACACCATGCAATTGCAAAGACTCAATTGAAGTTGCAGTTGATCCCTATGAACTCATTCATTCATCCTTAGTTCCACCTAATTCAATTAAGGTAATATCTTAACATTAAGTTAATGATAACTCATTTCAACTCAGAGTGATCGATCGATGATGCAGGTCGGAATGAATGCAATACCAACAACATGCAATTGCAAGGACTCAATTAAAGTTGTAGTTGACCCTATGAACTCATTCATTCATCCCTAGTTCCACCTGAATCAATTAAGGTATTATTAACATTAAGTTAATGAGAACTCATTTCCACTTAGACTTATTGATCGACGACTTGGATTGGGATGAACACAATACCAATACTATGCAATTGCAAAGAATTAATTAAAGTTGTAGTTGACCCTATGAACTCATTCATTCATCCCTAGTTCCACCTAAATTAATTTAGGTACTATCTTAACAATAAGTTAATAAGAATCTCTTCAAATCAGAGTGATTGATTGATGACTCGGGTCGGGATGAACGTAATACCAACACTATGCAATTGCAAAAGCTCAATTGAAGTTGTAGTTGACCCTATAAACTCATTCATTCATCCTAAGTTCCACCTAAATTAATTAAGATTCTATATGAACATTAAGTTAATGAGAACTCATTTTAACTCAAAGTGATCGATCGATGGCTTGGCTCATGATGAACGCAATACCAACACCATGCAATTTTAAAGACTCAATTAAAGTTATAGTTGACCCTATAAACTCATTCATTCATCCCTAATTCCAACTAAATAAATTAAGATAATATCTTAACAATAATTTAATGAGAAATCATTTTAACTCAGAGTGATCGATCTATGACTCAGGTCAGGATGGACACAATGCCAATACCATGCAATTGCAAAGACTTAATGAAAGTTATAGTTGACCCTATGAAATCATTCATTCATCCCTAGTTCCACCTAAATCAATTTAGGTACTAGCTTAACATTAAGTTAATGAGAATCTCTTCAACTCAGAGTGATCAATCGATCACTCGAGTCGAGATGAACGCAATACAAACACCATGCAATTGCAAACACTCAATTGAAGTTGTAGTTGACCCTATGAACTCATTCATTGATCCCTAGTTCCACCTAAATCAATTTAGGTACTAGCTTAACATTAAGTTAATGAAAATCCCTTCAACTAACAGTGATTGATCGATGAATCGAGTCAAGATGAACGCAATAACAACACCATCCAATTGCAAAGACTCGACTGAAGTTATAGTTGATCCTATAAACTCATTCATTCATCCCTTGTTCTACCTAAATCAACTGCAATGAAATCTGTTGCAACAAATGACTGAGCTATTGGAAATTTTCAATAGATATTCATTTCTATTGCAACAGATAACATATCTGATTTAATTATCAAATAGACATTTACATCTGTTGTGACAGATGACCGAGTAGTTGGAAATTTTCAAACAGATATTGATATTTGTTGTAACAAATGACATATCTGGTTTAATTATCAAATAGACATTTGCATCTGTTGTTATAGATGAATGAGCTGTTGGGATTTTTCAAACAAATATTGCTATCTGTTAAATAGATATTGATATCTGTTACAACAGATGACATATCTGTTTGAAAATCATTTTTTCTTTTAATTTTAAAGCAAGCTTCTGTCTGAGTAGATAGAGTAGTACTACTAAAAAGGTAGTAAAAATGTTTCTTGGATAACTCAAACATCTGAGAGTAGTCTTATCTTGTCTTTTCAATGTCACCCGTCTTCTTCCTCGTGCCCTTCGAATTATTAATGAATATTGAAACCCCTAACACATCTAGAATTATCTTATCCCTCCTTTTCCTTAACCCTAAATTTATTTTATTCATCTCTTATTTTTTTCTTTCTCTTCTCTTTAGGGTTATCACAACCTTTTTTCTCTCTTTTCTCTTCTCTTTCTCATAAAGATCCTTTTAGATCTAATCGATCCATATGTTTTCTCGACTGAAATTGCTGTTTTGATCCCTTTTTGATAGTAAGGTATGGTTCGCTATTGCTCTTTTATTCTCGTTTTCTTCTTTGCAAGTTATTTACATTTTTTATTTAATTACCATTTACCCATATCATAGTTATTTAAAAAATTTAAAGAAACTTTTAAGTGTTGAATAAATAAACCAAGAATTTTTATTACAATATGCGAAAAAAGTCATCTGTTGGGAGAATTTTAAAAGCCTTATTGGCAGTATCATTTTTTTGTATGTATTTTATTTGTTTCTTTATTGTTGATGTTGTTATTGATGTTGTTGGTGGGGTTGGCGTTGTTGGAACTTATGGTGTGGTATTATTGATGGTGTTGGAACAAAGGAAGTTTCTTCTTTGTTGTTGATGATGTTGTTAATGGTGTTGGAATAAATGATATTTTTTCTTTATTGTTGATATTTTTTATTTGTTGTTTCTTTGTAGTTTATGCTATTGTTGATGTTACAACAGATGGAGAAACTATTGGAACAAATCAAACCACCAGTAAGACAGGTTTGATGTATTCCAACAGACTCTATATCTATTGCAACAACTTTATATCTATTGCAAAGGCTCCACATCTGATGCAACAGGATCTACATCTGATGCAATAGGCTCTACATTTGTTGCAACAGACTCCACATCTGTTGCAACAGATGGAGAATATTCTTTCTGTGACATTAATTTTTTTCTCTTATTTGTAGATATAAAGAATTGAAAGTTGATCAACTTTTGCCCGACCAACACAAGAGGCTGCAATAAAGATGGGTTCGAAGGAATAAGCTGCATGTAGATAGAACCACTTCATATGTCAGAGGTATGTATTACTTATAATGTTATTATAGAAACACACTTAGAGTACAATGATTTTCGGAATGCTATTTTTACTGATTAGTCATTGATCATTCAAACAAGATATCAGTAATTTTATAGTTAAGTTTGGTAGGTCCAAACTGATAAGGCCGAGGGACCATGGACATGGTTCTAATACCCTGTTAAGATTTAATGTCGGTTGTTGCTCATGTTTATGTGTCAAACATCATGAAGGGATCTAGTTTTGGTGGCATTATAAAGAGATTCAATAGTGATTGGACTAACTTTTAGGGTGCATTGGACCCTTAGAGGGCCTAATTTATATGGTTGGGTTACTTAGGGTAATGATTATATGCCAGAATGTATGGTAGGAGAATGCCTTCGAGGGAAAATGGGTGGTTGATGAAAGACTATATCATCTTAGAGCTAACTGAAGAGGATACATAGGGTAGAAAGTAACTTCTAGTGAATCTGACCAATGAAACTATCTTATAAGATGAGAAATTTGTATCAAGTGAAAATATGAAATTGTATCCGATAGTAAAAAATTTGTCTGTTGTTTCTCTAAAAGAAAAATAGTGTAGATAGTCTCTTTGCTAGGGAGTTGTGTCTAGGTATCCTGGTCGAGATTATCACCTAGATTCTACATAATAGCAAAAGACCAAGAAAGTAGACTTATGGGTATCGAGGGTTGAAATGATGTACATTAAGTTAAGAAAACTTGTGCCAACAACAACTGCAGTTAAAATAAGGAATCTAAGAGAATGAGGCAATTTCTGAATTTTAAATTGTATCCCATGCCTTCTTGTTTGTGGTTCTGATTAGGTCCACTGCTGTTGACCTGATCAGAACCATAAACAATATTAAAAGATAGTTTGAGCAACATTACTCCCTTAGCAATATGGTTATAATTGATTGTGTTTTCTAGCCTTAGAATGCTTTCAATATTTCCTGGAGAAGATCAGAGGCTTGCTGTAGTATGTGAATTTTGATAATTTTTAAGCTTTCCTCCAGCTTGTTAATTTGGTATTCAAGCTTGTCGTTTCCATCTTTGAAGTTGATATAGAGTTCCTGATCTTTTGTGAGCTCGATCAGGAACACTATCTTCGAAGTTATGGCATTCTAGAAGCCTTTCAAAACACTTTCTTCAGAAGCCTTAAAGGATACATGTAGGGTCGCTGTGTATATTTTTAGGTCAAAATGTATTGATGCACAGTCAAGATGTGGTCCCACTAGTTGAATAGCTCACTTTTATCGAGAGTTGCCTGATGCAGCTTGCTCAACCAACCTTTAAGGAATTTGATAACTTAATAAGCAAGGAGTTACGTAATGTTTGATCTAAACTAACTCTACCAAATCTATCAAACTTTAGGTAACTCCAGGATCATTACCCTATCAAAAAACTTTGTCCAAGTTAGTGCACAAATCAAATGAGCTCAATCTCTCAACTTTTCTGCTGATCGTTCTTCTCCTATATAGAGGATAAAATATCCTCCATGCAAAAGTCTACACTATAGCCAAAAATTCCATTTAGGGTGAAAGTCTTCAGAAGGCATCAATAGTAATCTCTCAATATCAAGTGATATTGAGAGATTCATAGTCATGCCTTTCCAAGACTTTCTCTATGGCAAATATTTCTGTTGATGACAAGATATCTACTATGCAAAAGTCTACACCATCAGAAGAAATTCTTGTAAGTATGAAAGACTTCAGAAGGTATTATTAGTGATGTACAAGGGCCATAAAAGAAAAATTATCAACTCCTCTGTCTTGATCAAGTATTTGAAAAGGAAAAATTTCAACTCCTCTGTCTTGCACTATTGAGCAATGTACAGAGGAGTTGAAATATACAACAAGCTTGTACATTGCTCAACAATGCAAGACAGAGGATTTGGAAATTTTATTTTTTGGATACTTGAGCAACACAAAGGAGTTTATAATTTTTCTTTTCTGTCCCTTGTACATTACTATAATGCCTTAAGAAGGATTTTGTACTTATAAGAATTTCTACTAATGGTGTAGGCTTTTGCATGGAGGATATCTTATCATCAACAGAATTCTTGCCATAGTGAAAGTCATGGGAAGGCATGACTAGGAATCTCTCAATATCACTTGATATTGAGAGATTACTGTTGATGCCTTCTGAAGACTTACACCCTGAATGGAATTTCTGGCGATGGTGTAGACTTTTGCATGGCAGATATCTTATCCTCTATATGGGAGAAGAAGGATCAGCAGAAAAGTTGAGAGATTAAGCTCGTTTGATTTGTGCACTAACTTGGGCAAAGTTTTTTGATAGGGTAATGATCCTAGAGTTACTTAACATTTTATAGGCTTGGTAGAGTCATTTTCGATCAAACATTACATAAATCTTTGCTTATTAATTTATCAAATCCCTTGAAGGTTGGTTGAGCAAGATACATTGAGCAACGCTTGATAATAGTGAGCTATTCAACTGTTGGGGACCACATCTTGACTATGTATCAACACATTTTGACCGAAAAAAAACACAACAACCCTCCATGTATCCTTTATGGCTTCTGAAAAATGTGTTCTTAAGGCCTTCTACTATACCACAACTTTGAAGGAGAAAGTGTTCCTGATCGAGCTCATAAGTGACCAAGAACTCTATACCAACTTCAAAGATGGCAACGACAAGCTTGAATACCAAATCAGAAAGCTAGAGGCAAGCTTGAAAATTATCGGGATTCACATACTACAACAAGCCTATGATCTTCCCCAAGAAATATTGAAAGCTTGCTAAGCCAAGAAAACACAATCAATTAATTCATATTGCTAAGGAAGTACTGATGCTCAATCTGTCTTTCAATCTCATTTGTAGTTCCGATCAGGTCAACAACAGTGGAACTAATCGGAACCACAAACAAGAATGCATGGGATGCAATTTAAAATTCAGAAACTACCGCCTTCATTTAGATGCCTTATTTTAACTGCAGTTGCTATTGGCATAAGTTTTATAGACTTATTGTACATTATTTCAACCCTCGATGCCCGTAAGGCTGCTTTCTTGGTCTTCTTCTATTTTCTAGAATCTAGATAATAATCCCAACCATGCTACCTAGTCGCAGCTCCGTAGCAAAGTGTCCATCTGTATTATTTTCCTTTCAGAGAGACAACAGATAAATTTACATTACCAGATACACTTTCATATTTGCACTTGATTCAGATTTCTCATGTTTTAAGATAATTTTATCGGCCATATTCGCTATAAATTCCTTGCTACCCTATGTCCTCTCTTCAATTAGCTCTCAGATGATATAGTTTTTCATCAACTCCCCTTTCCCTTGCAGGCATTCTCCTTCGGCTTCTTCTGGCATATAATCATCTTCTCGAACAACCCTTCCATATAAATTTAGGCCAGGGGAATTTCTATTGATTTTTCGTTCTTGTTTGATGCAGTGCGAGGCTTCGAAGGCCTTCTCAGAGTTCAATGAACACTTAAAGTTAAGTCCAATCACTATTTAATCTCTATAATAAGACCAAATATTGATCCATTCTCAAAACTTGACATGCATAAACACGAGCAACAATCATCAGTAATTCGTAATAGGGTATCTGCACTATTTTCATGGGGCCCTTAGCGTTATCAATTCAAATCCATCAAACTTAACTGTACAATGCAAGATCTTGTTTGAATGATCAATGCCTAATCGGTTAAAAATTGAATTCACAAAAACATTGTACTTTATATGTGTTGTCCCGATGACCTTATCAGTAATTATTAACTCTCACACATGATAGTAGATCTATCCATCTGCACGTGCCTTATTCTTCCTAGCCTATCTATGGCTTAAATTGAATAAATAGATGACTAACAAGTAGCAACAGATGCCATATCTGTTTAAATTGTGCAACAATTACAGGACATCTGTTACGGCAGATGATCAATCCGTTGCAACATATGGCATATCTATTGGAAAAATCAAACAGATATATCCATCTATTGCAACAGATTGTCAATATGTTGTAATTTATCTAACAGATGCAATATATTTTGCAACAGATTACCCATCTGTTAGATTTATTTTAAAGAAATTTTCTTTTATTTTTAAAATACAATAAAAGATAAAATGTTGTATTTAGATTTGTTTTTTAATTTATATATTCAAAAATTCACCAGTTTTATTTAATTAAGGGATATGAAAAATTATGGCTTTTTGACTAACCCCTTCCAATTCAATCATTTATAAATAGGTCCCTCCTTACTTGTTCATTCTACTACACTTACAAGTATGACTGATCCAGATTCATACAAGAATATTCATATCAAGTCCTTGCAAAAACTTCAAAGCAAGATTGATGAACTCCAAAGGGATTTGGCTGACTTTGGAGCAAGGCTGAGGAGGGCCCTGCTACTATCGGATGAAAATTGTCTAGTTGACAATAATAATAGTAATGACAATAATAATAGTGGTAGTAATAATAATTAGGTTATGTTTTTTGTTTTAGCGTATGTCTTTTCCTCCTTTTGTATATCGGATCTACCCAAGGAATTTAAAAATCTATGTTTGGTGATCGACTTTGAATTTTTAATTCTTATTTAGTATTTAATTATCATTCTGTTTATTCCTTATTCTCAACATGCCGACAGTTGGTGGTAGGGATTGAGCATTTGTGGTAATAGAGGTTAATCTGATGCGACAAATCGATCATATCTTGTAACAGACGGTTATTAATAAAAAAGGATTATTGTTGTTATTGAGAGGGTGAAAAGACATGACTTTTCAATTATTTAATATAAAAAATGGTTCGTAAATAAATAATAAAGAAATAAATGATAAACACAATTTATAACCGTAAAAGAATAGTTATTTAATTTTAATAACTGATCGTGACTTTTCACCATTTTTATTTTTAAATTTATTTATTTATTATATAATAAAAAAAGTCACAATATTGAATTAATTAATTTATATGATGATTGTTAAGAAAAAAGGTGAGCAGTTGAGACTTTTTGTGTAAAACACATTCAACAATTTTGCTAATGCATCAAATTCCTCATCTGTTGTAACTGATGTATCAGCTGTTAGAAGAAATAAAAAAAGCTATTAATACAGATCGTCCATTTATTGCAACAGATGTTATATCTGTTGCAATTGATGGTTTCTCTGATGCAACAGATGGTTTCTCTGATGCAACAGATATATAATCTGTTGTCAGAACTCAATACAAATGGTCATTATTTTATTAAAGAAACGATTATTGAAAAGGTATTTTTTTTAATTTATATAATTAAAAAGTCATTAAATTTCGATTAATGATATGATGATAATTTATTTTTTTTAAAAAAAGATAGATTATATGTTGCAATAGATAGATTATCTGATGCAAAAGATTCTCTATTGTTGCAACAGATAATATATCTGTTGTCATAGATATGTTATTTGATGCAATAGATATAGAATTTGTTGTCACAACTCAATAAAAATGGTGCTTGAAAAGAACAAATTAATAATAATAATCTGAAAATTCATGACTTATCACAATATTTCTTAATTTAATTAAGTTATAACTTTTTACAGCAACAAAAAAATGTAATTAATAAATGGAGGTGAACAATTAGATTATATGTTACAACAGATAGATTATCTAATGCAACAATTTTTCTATTTGTTGCAACAGATGATATATCTGTTGTCACAGTTGAGTTATCTGATGCAAAAGATATAGAATTTATTGTCACAACTCAATAAAAATGGTTCTTGAAAAAAACTAATTAATAATAATAATCTGAAAAGTCATGACTTATCAAAATATTTCTTAATTTAATTAAGTCATAACTTTTCATATTAATCAAAATGTAATTAATAAATGGAGGTGAACAGTCACGCCTTTTTGCCTAACTCATTCAAATTCAATCCTCTATAAATAGGTCTCTCGTTACTCAATCGTTCATTCAACTACACTCTATTTATTTATTGCATTTTGTCTTTCATATTACACCTTCCACCACTTTCTCTTCCCTGACTCAGGTAACTTTTTTTCTTGTCAATTTGTAGTATACATTATATTATATTCGGATATTCTTTTCTTTACTTTTGTTTTTACGGTTTTTGTTCATATGTGTTCTAGATATGGCTGATCTAGTGTGGGATGTTGCTTTTCTAAAAGACGTTGTGAATGAACTTCAGATGCAGGTTTGTGACCTGCAATGAGAACTGGAAGCAGTTAGAGCAAGAATGCTACGTGAGATCCGATGGCTAAGGAGGGCCTTGCTGCTACCTGTTGAAGATTGGCGGGCTTACAACAAGAACAACAAGAACAAGAACAACAACAACAACAACAACAACAACAACAATAACAACAACAACAACAACAATAATAATAATAATACTAATAATGATGCTAATAATAATTAGATTATTTTTTTTATTTTAGTCTATGTATATGTATTTTTATTTCTTTTTGTTTGATAAAAACATTATGTTTGATCAACTTTAACGTTTTAATTCATATTTAATTTTTATTCTGTCTATTATCTTCTCAACAAACATGTCGACGATTGGACGTAACAAGGAATAATTCAGAATCTAGTAGCAATAGCAAGATTTATCTGTTGGGTTTTTGGCAGGGGCTGATTTGTGTTGTTCAAAACAAATTACTCATATGTTACAATAGATAAGCAGTCTGATGCGACAAATAATCAGTTTGATGCAATAGATTACTAATCTGTTTCAACAGATAACTAGTCTGTTGCGCAACTTTGACGTTTTAATTCATACTCCTTTCGTCTCAAATTTTTCATCCCAAATTGAGATGACATATTGATTAAAAAATAATTAATAACATGCCTAGTTTACCATAATACCCCTATTAAATGACGTATATTTTAATTTGAAGAAAAAGTGATTAATGGAAAGGGTAAAACATGAATTTTTTTTATCTCTTCTTGATTAATGAAAAAAGACAAGTAAAATGAGAAATCAAATTAGGAAATTTAGGACGGATAATTTGAGACAGATAGAGTATTTAATTTTCATCCTGTTTATTATCTTCTCAACAAACATGTCGACGGTTGGACGTAAGGAATGATTTTGAATCCGGTAGCAATAGCAAGAGTTGAAACATATTGGTTATCTGTTGGGTTTGTGGCAAAGGCTGATTTGTGTTGTTCCAAACATATTAATCATCTGTAGCAATAGATAAACAGTCTGATGCAATAAATAATCAGTCTGATATAGCAGATAATTAGTTTGATACAACAGATAATCAGATAGCTAGTCTGTTGCAATAGATAAATCTTCTGTTGCAACAGATTACTCATTTGATGCACCAGATGAGTGATCTATTTAAATTGTGGGCACTTATGTTGGATTCATGATCGGGTTCTATCCATTGTAGGAAAAATAGCTGTAATTATGTACCCAAATGAAAAATTTAACTAAAAATCATAATTTTACTTACCAAAGTCACCTATAAAGTAATGCCAAAGTGGAAAGTGATATAGAAAATAAAATTTGACCTAAGAAATTGGTCAGATAGAGTAGTAGGGGTAACAACAACAACAACAATGGTCGATAAGAAGAAGATGAAGATGATAATGAAATAGAAGATGATGATAATGAAGCAGAAGGTGATGACTAAAGCAGCAACAACAATGAACAACAATAATCATGAAGAGAGAAAACAACAATGGATGAGAAGAGAGAGAAACACACCTTTATTTCCCTCCATTTCCTGTTATATTAAGAGAAACACGCCTTTATTTCCCTCCATTTCCTGTTATATTAACTAACATTTGAATCAAAGTGTAAATTCAAAAACTTGTGGGTTATTTTCAAACTTCCCCAACTTTCTTAATCCACAATAAAGTAATTATCACCTCCACGACTTGTGTCACCTATACCTCATTTTAAATTTTTTTTGTCACCTACAACCCAAAACCCCTACTTTCTATTTTGCTGTGCCTAATCTCTCATCCTAACACCAAAATTTTGCTCCTCAATGGTACTGATTTTCTTCTTGTTTTCTTAAATTTCTCTTATTTGTTTGACAAAAAAGACCTTTTACTTTTAGGTGGAATGTCGTTGGAAAGCTAAAAAATTATTGCCTAAGTTAATTTGCAGTTGCTTATGGTTGCAAATCCTTTTCCAAAATAATGACAAGGACATAAAAATCGCAAAACTCCTCATACATCTCTTATGACATCGATACTTTCTTGGTGCTTTTCACGTAATAAAACTTTTATCATTTTCTTGTTAAAAAGAATTCCATAGACAAAATTAAAGTCAAAGAATAAGATCCAATAGTATCAAATTAGTGCCTCTTTTCTGTCGTTTGAAAAATCTTTGGAGGAGAAATGAAATTTGATTTAACATATGATGATATTATGCTTGGAGTTATCTTATCCATCACTCATAATGAAAGAAAAATCTATACTACTCAGATTTTGTTTTCCTCGGAATTCACAACTACCAAGTGATAAAGACCTTCCTTGGCAGTCACCTTCATGTAAAATGCTTTGTAATCTTCCAAAACTTATAAGTACATCCCAAAAAAAAAATAGATGGACTTCATAATTATGTGTTCTTAAGATCTCGATAGACTTTTGTGTGATGACAGTAGTAATTGCGATCCATCTTTGGTTTTCTCTCTTGAATAAATTCTTATGACAGTTTTCTACTTTGCAACATACATGCTTTGTAATGCACCCTTTTCTTAATAGTACTTAATACAACAAGCAAGTCAAGATCTTTTGACTATTTGAGGCGTACAAGCTTAGGTGTCATTGATATCCTCATGAAGGTAATAAGTCTGTTGTATTTCATGCATCTCTTTTTATGCTTTCATTGTTAGTATAAAAATTCCATTCATGATTATATCTACCAGGAATGACCAACTATATATGAAAAGGAAACCATGATTAGTTATAAATTCAGAAGCTGAAGATGCTATTTTGGTATTCTTAACCTACCTTAATTGTTGTTCTAAAGCTTAAGGTACTCTGGTTTTTTGGTTTTCTTTATGCATGTATATGACATTGAAGTTATCAAGTTTCTTCTTTCAACAGAGATAATTCCCCTGTGCTTGCGCATGATGGAGGTGGAGAGTGAACTATCAAAAACAGTTAGTGCTTCCCCAAAGCCAGATTCCAATTACATCCTATCTCGACTTGATTATATTTTCATGCACCTAAATTACTGTTGTTACCCTGTGTTCAAAACTTAATAGTAATAGAAAACCAAAAATAGAAAAGCTAAAACCAAAAATAGAAAAGTAATGAACTTATTAAATATCTGACTCCTTAATATTTTCTTATGTCCTTAAGAAATTTAATCCCCTCACTATATCCAAGGTTATGGATTACTTCTTCTGAGGATAAAACGGTTATACCTATTATTGGTGTAGTGGTACCTCAAACGCCAATAACTTCATCGAACTCAAAATTAGCAACTAATCATATAAAGACTCAATATTTATTTGTAAGAAAATAGAGATGAAGTTTAGAACTTTTTTATTAATTAAAAATTGAGGCTAGTCCTCTCAATTTATAGCCAATGAAGAGGTTCGTAACTTATCAAAAAAGTCACACCTTATCAAAAGAGTCACAATCCATCAAAAATGTTACATCCATTCAAAGTGAAATGGTGCCTTTTAACATGATCCCTTTTCTTTGGTGTCTATTCATTTCCCATTCACACCTCTTAAAAACCCAACAATCCCTCACATTAATGGAAAATGACTATATGATTAAAACATGCATAAAAACTTTGTGATTCATAAGTAGGATTAATCTCATCTGGATAACTAGGTTTTCCTTTGAACTTTTCATAGTGAACATATGTAGGATATACTCGGTCAATCAGTGAATTTTATATCTTTGAATTGTCGAGCTTTGGTGTATACCTAGACAACCATATGTCACATAAGCAACCCTTTAACTATCTTGGTTCTCATTGTTTTGTTTGTTTCAGCCATGAAAACAACCTGCTTTTATAAATGTGTAGTGAACTGGCCTTACAAAATTAAGCGGCTTACACTTCACACTTACATATGTGTTTCCTAAATATGTAACCCTTAGATACATTGTTTCATCATTCCATATCAAATGTAGAAACCAGAATAAAGTGTATATATGAAGCAAATAGGAGGAAAAACCTTGAAATGTTTCTCATTGGTCGAGAAAAAAGGATCCAAGGAGCTCTGTCACAATTGACAACATCTTTATAGCTATAAGCAGTTGTGGACTGTTATGAGAGTTGACTTGTATGAATCGGACTGGTGCGCTACCTGATCCCTATGAGATAAGATCCTTGTCATAATAAAAGTTGTTCCTTTATTTCTCCTGATATTTTTATTCAATTGTTCACCCTAAGATCGTCTTGATGCGTGTATGGTCCCTCGACAGGTTTGTCAAATTATTGAATCAAATCTTAGTACAGTAGTAACTAGGCATCATCAATTGCCTTCTTTTTGGTGATGATAAACTA
>NC_061120.1:18158523-18168799 GCF_002878395.1 Capsicum annuum | reverse complement strand
ACTTTCAAGTTCTCTTCTTCCATCAATGTGGGAGAAAGAGTAAACTTTCTAATTTGGGAGTACACTTTTCATTTTAGTGTCTCCTTCCCCTCTACCATTTTATTCTCTATTTGTCCATTCACACTTATTTCATATACTATGAACCCAAAAATCCCCCACATGAAGGGGGAATGTCTATTTTTCATAAAATTTTTACGGACAAGTATGTGATCATCAAGCAAAGACTGATTGCATCTGGATAAGTGGGTTTCCCTTTTTAACTTTCCGTAGTGAACACGCATCGGATACACTCGGTCAATAGGTAGATTTGATATCTTTGAATCGTCAAGCTTTAATGTACACCTATACAATACATGTCACACAACCAGCCTTTTACCCTTTATGGTTCTTACGGTTTTGTTCTTTTCAGCCATGAACACATCCTGGTTTCATTAGAGCTTAGAGAATAGGCCTTTACTAACATTCTCTTTGAAGTGGCTTCCACTTCGCCCTCACATAGGTGATTTCTAAACGTTCAATCCTGTAGATTAAACTATTTGGTTTAATCTGCCAAATTTAGATAATCATTAAAAGACTTTTCACCTTAAGTCTTATCCTTGTTTACTAAACATTGTCTATGTGAGAATGGGTTGGGTAATTGACAATGTTGAACCTGTCAGACACAACTTTTTTTAATCTCCTTGAACCTAACTCTTGGGATCTCCAGTTTGCTAGGTAGAGTTACCTTCATGTTGACTCGTCCTAGGCCTTAAACCCATTCCCTTGGATGTTCTTTCCGCTCCTTCTCTAGATAGGCCTTTTATAGGTAGATCTGATATATTATCCTTTGACTTTACATAGTCAATAATGATAATTCCACTAGACAGAAGTTCCCTAATGGTATTATGTCTCCATCGTATGTGACGAGATTTACCGTTGTACATCATGCTCCCTGCCCTACCTATTACCGTGTGGCTATCACAGTGTATACATACTGGTGTCACTAGTTTGGGCCAATAAGGAATATCTTCCAAGAAATTCCAGAGCCATTCTGCTTCTTCACCGACTTTATCTAATGTGATAAATTCAGATTCCATTGTAGAACAAGCAATATAAGTTTTTTTGGATGATTTCCAAGAGACCGCTCCTCCACCGATAGTAAATACATATCCACTTGTGAATTTTACTTCGTTCGATCTGGTGACCCAATTTGCATCACTATATCCTTCAAGTACCGCAGGATATTTATTATAATGCAAGGCATAATTTTGAGTGTACTTAAGATACCCCAAAACTTTTTTCATTGCCATCCAGTGAGTTTTGTTGGGATTACTCGTGTATCAACTCAATGTACTGATAGGGTATGCTATGTCTGGTCATGTACAGTTCATTATATACATTACATATCCCAATACTCTTGCATACTCCAATTGCGAGTCACTTTCACCTTTATTCTTTCAAAGTGCAAAGATCGCATCTAATGGAGTCTTGGCAATATCGAATTCCATATACTTGAACTTGTCAAGTACCTTTTTGATATAATGATACTGTGAAAATGCTAACCCTTGTGGAGTTTGATGGATTCTTATACCTAAGATTACATCTACAACTCCAAGGTATTTCATATCAAACTTGCTCTCGAGCATTTGTTTTGTGGCATTTATGTCAGAAATGTCTCTACTGATGATCAACATATTATCCACATATAAACATACAGTGACTTGGTGATTTGGAGTGTCTTTAATACAAACACATTTATCACATCATTTATTTTGAATTCATTTGCCAACATGGTTTGGTCAAACTTCGCATGCCATTGTTTTGGTGCTTGCTTTAGTCCATATAATGACTTGATAAGTTTACATACCTTGTTTTCCTTTCCTGAAACCATAAAAACCTCAGGTTGTTCCATGTATATTTCTTCCTCCAATTCTCCACTTAGGAAAGAAGTTTTCATATCCATTTGATGGATCTCAAGGCCATATACCATATCCAAGGCAATTAACATTCGAATCAATGTTATCCTTGTTACTGGCGAGTATGTATCAAAGTAATTAAGGCCTTCTTTCTGTTTGAAGCCTTTTACTACAAGTCTTTCCTTGTATTTATCAATAGTACCATCCACTTTCATCTTCCTTTTGAAGATCCATTTGGAACCTAAAGGTTTATTTCCGTGAAGAAGGTCAACCAATTCCCATGTATGGTTGCTTAAGATTGAATCTATCTCACTATTGACTGCCTCTTTCCAAAAGGATGAATTAGAAGATACCATCGCTTCTTTAAATGTTTAAGGCTCATTTTCCAAAAGAAAGTCACAAAATCCGATCCAAACGAAGTAGACGTTCTTTGAAGTGTACTATGTCTTGGATTTTCTTCATTATGTTCATTCTCAATTGGTTCATTATGAAGTCGTTTAGACCCCCCCACTAGACTGTTCATGTCTAGTTTTATACGGATAAATGTTTTTAAAGAATTCAGCATTATCTGCTTCAATTATCGTATTTTCATTAATATCTGGATGTTCGGATTTATAAACCAAAAATAAACATGACTTACTACTTTTAACATATCCTATGAACACACAGTCCACCATCTTAGGTCCTATTTTAATCCTTTTAGGCACAGGAACTTGGACCTTTGCTAGATACCCCCACACTTTGAAATATTTCAAGTTGGATTTTCTTCCTTTCCACTTTTCATAAGGAATTAATTGTGTCTTGCTATGGGGAACTCTATTGAGTATACGGTTGTTCGTAAGGATAGCCTCCCCCCACAAGTTTTGCGATAAACCAAAACTTATAAGTAAGGCATTCATCATTTTCTTCAAAGTTTGGTTTTTTCTTTCCGTAATTCCATTAGATTGAGGTGAATATGGGTTCATAGTTTGATGGATGATTCCATTATCTACACATATTTGTGCAAAGGGAGATTCATATTCTCTACCCCTATCACTTCTTATCATTTTGATCTTTTTGTCTAACTGATTTTCAACTTCAGTTTTATATTGCCTAAATGCATCTATTGCTTCATCCTTACTATTTAGCATGTAGACATAACAGTATCTATTGCAATCCTCAATAAAAGTTATGAAATACTTTTTCCCACCACGTGATGGTGTTGAATTCATACCACAAATGTCAGTGTGTATTAAGGCTATGGGATTGGAATTCCTTTCAACGGACTTATAAGGATGCTTTGCATACTTCGATTCCACACACATTTGACACTTTGATTTATTGCTCTCAAAGTTTGGCAAAACCTCTAAGTTAATCACTTTTCATAATTTTTTGTAATTAACATGGCCTAAACGTTCATGCCATCAATTATAAGACTCAAGAAAATAAGAACAATTTGAACTTTTATTTATTTCAACAGTCATTACATTCATCTTATAAAGGCCTTCGGTCAGATAGCCTTTTCCTACATACATTGCTCCTTTGCTAATTACAATTTTTCCAGAAATGGTTACACATTTGAATCTGTTCTTGTTAGAAGTGAAATAGAAATTAAATTCCTACGTAACTACGAAACATACAAGACATTGTTAAGTGTCAAGACCTTTCCTGAAGTCATTTTCAAGCATATTTTTCTTGTTCCTTCTACCTTAGAAGTAGCAGAGTTAGCCATGTAGATTATTTGTTCTACTTGAGCCAGAGCAAATGAAGAAAACAACTCTTTGTTGACACATACATGGAGGGTGGCACCAGAATCCATCCACCATTCGTGAGGATTGCCCACCAAGTTGCATTCTGAGAACATAGCACACAAATCATCACAGTCTTTATTGGACTCAATCATATTCGCTCGGTCTTTTTCCTTGCCTTTCTTTGGGGCACGATAATCTGTGGACTTGTGGCCAATCTTTCCACAGTTGAAGCATTTTCCTTTGAAATTTCTTTTGGGTTGATTGCTTCCTTGTTCAGCTTTCTTTCTTTTCTTAGAATTGTTTTGGTCATTTTCTACAATATGTGCTCCATTAATTGTAGAATTCCCTTTTGACCTTCTTTCGGTAGCTTCATTGTCCTCTTCAATACACAGTCGGTAAGATCTTCGACAGTCATCTCCTTGCGTTTATGCTTCAAGTAGTTTTTGAAGTCTTTCCACAAAGGTGGTAGCTTCTCAACTATCGCTGCTACTTGAAATGCATCATTCACAATCAAACCTACAAAACAATTTTTGTGAGTATTAAGAACATTTTTAATTTGTTAAACTAAGGTATTTTTCAAAGATATACCTGCTGCTAGGAGATCATGTATAATGATTTGCAACTCCTACACTTGAGAGACAACCGATTTGCTATCTATCATTTTAAAGTCCAGGAATCGTGCAATAAGGAATTTCTTAATTCCCGCATCCTCTATTTTATATTTTCGTTCAAGTGCCCCCCACAACTTCTTCGATGTCTTAGTTCCACTGCAGACATTGTAGAGGTCGTCTTGGAGACCACTCAGAATATAATTCCTGCAAAGAAAGTCTGAATGTTTCAAGCTTCTACAATTACGAAACGCTCTTTGTCCGAGGTTCCTTCGGGCACCTCAGGAGTGTCTTCGCTAGTGAACCATTGCAGAAACAAATAGGAGAGGGTAAAAAACATCTTTTTCTACCATCGTTTAAAGTCAATGCCTTTCAAATTTTTTGGGCTTCTCCGCCGGTGCCATTGTAAGCGGAGCATTTGTGCGACTTGATGTGGAAATATTAGTTGCCCCCAAAGATGTTGCCGCATCTTGCATTTGACTATCGCTTGTCATTTTTCCTGTCACCACAAGACAAAAAATACTTAGTATTTTCAGAATACTACTTATAAAGTTAAGCAACTTTAAACTTTTCTTCTTGTTTCTAGTTGACAATGAAGTTTTTATGACTTCCAATTGTCAACCGAATGATCTTTAACTTATGGTGAAGTTTTTATGACTTTAAATCACTAGTTAAGTTCAGGCGGAGGTAGAAAGTTAAAACTTTAATCTCCAAAAACAAGCTATACAGATTCTGAAATTTGTTTTCTTAAGATTATTATTTCCTTCTACAGGTACGCAACATCTGTATATGCAGAACAACAACTTCAACAAGAGTTCAAGTATAAACAAGAACACAATGAAGTATATCAAATATCCTCAACACAAGATCAAAATGACCTTTTCAAGAGGTGTATTTTATTTTTTCCAGAAAATAGATGAAACAGAAATGAATAAGGCCAAGTCGTCCGAATTCACGGAGTTTTCTTAAGGAAATAATTCCCCTCACTATACCTAGGTTATGGAATTTTTCCTACCAGGATAAAATGTCCTTCAATCCAAATATAGTGGTACCTTAAATATTTGGACTCGTTGAACGCACTTAACAGTTTGAATGATCACACAAAATTTTTGAAGACAAGAAGAGTATTTTTTATTCAAAAATTTTATATCAAAACCTGTAGATGAAAGAAGGTTTATATAGCCATAACATGCCTCTTCTGACAAAAGGCAACGGTTAACTCCAAAGGTTACACCTTTGCTATAAGTTCATGTCTATTCATCAAAGATTGCATCTTGTCCTGAACAGTCATCTCATTTCATGAATCAGTGTGTCACTTCATTGAAGGATTACATCCTTCTGAAGCATCATTTTGAACCATTACAACCTTCTGTAGCCTCAGTTTAGAATAATGTATCATTTCTGAAGCACCAGTTCAAAAATAATGCATCAGTTCACTTGAAAGAGTGCAACTGTTACTGCATGTATATATAAATGGAGGTCCGAAACACTGCAGAAAATTTTTACTGCATTTTTCCTTGGCATTCTTCGGAATTCAAATAATGTTCATCCAAAAAGATAGATCTCATCGATCATTTACCAAATCCAAATCCAAAGCCTAATCCAAAGCCTAAGCCGAGCCGAGCGACGATGACGACGATGACGGAGCGAGACATCTATTATTTTTTCCTCACTTTCCATGTGGAGTAAGTGTTCTTGATTATACATACTTTCAAGTTCTCTTCTTCCACCAATGTGGGAGAAAAAGTAAACTTTCTAATTTGGGAGTACACTTTTCATTTTCGTGTCTCCTTCCCCTCCGCCATTTTATTCTTTATTTTTCGATTCACACTTCTTTCATATACTATGAACCCAACAGTTCCTCTTGTCACCATACCACTAATGTATTCATTCAGTTCCCCATGTCTCCATGATCGTCATCTATATCGGGTCCCCTCAAGAGTTTGCAATCATCAAAGCAATATATATAACAAACAATTATACGTATTATTATAATACTAACAAATACTCCCTCCATTTAAAAAAGAATGACTTAATTTGACTTGGCACAAAGTTTAAGAAAATAAAGAAGACTTTTGAATCTTGTGGTGTTAAATTAAAGATATGTCAAATGAACCAAAATGCCCTTCAATCTTGTGGTCTTAAACATGCCATGTGGAAAGTTGAAATTATGAAGTTGCTAAAAAGGAAAAGAGGTCATTCTTTTTTAAACGGACTAAAAAAGAAAATAGGTCATTCCTTTTGAAACGGAGGGAGTATATAAATTGGTATAAGTACAAAACTAATTGTTTAAACGTTGAAACTTTGACTATTCTATCTTATTTGAAAACTTATTTTTGTGTGGATGATTAACGAGAGGAATTACCTCCAAAGATAGGGGGAAGGCTTACATACACACTATCTTTTTCTAAAGCGGACTTGCGGAATTACACTGAATATATTGGTCTTGCTATTTTTGATTGACAAAAGAAAATGTTTGTACTTTCTTTTGAATATATACATACATAAGATGTTAATTGATATCATTGAGATGTTTCTTGAAAAGTTGAAGTAATGATTCTTTATTAGATGTAAGTCAAAGTTGAAGACACTTATAAGTAAATGATTACGAACAAATGATTTCTAGTTGTTTTTGTAACTCGAATGAGTCGAGCTACTTATAGTGAAGAAATATATGTTCTTTTTTTATAACTACGGTTTCGGAGCCAGCTTGTATGCACTTTTACTTCCATGGAATGCCTGCCACCTCCCACAAGCGATAGATACCAGATAACTCTATCCAACAATGGTAGAATGGATGGAAGAATTTAATTACAAAAAAATGATTTCTAGTTGTTTTGTTAACCCAAATGAGTCAGGTTACTTATATTAGGTTGCATGTCATCTTCTGACTTCCAAGAAGCTTCCTTTTCTTTTTGATTCTTTCACAACACTTTAACCAAAGCTATCTCCTTACTTCTCAGCTTCTGAACTTGGCAATCTAGAATGTCAATTGGTTCTTCTTCAAATGACAAGGATTCTTTCACATTGAACTTCTCTATCGGCAATACTATGGAATGATCTCCAATGCACTTTTTCAACATGGACACATGGAATATTAGATGAACAGAAGCTAGACTGGCGGGCAATTCTAACTCATAAGCAACTTCGCCTATCCTCCTCATAATTTGATATAGTCCTATATAGCGAGGCTAAGCTTCCCTTTCTTTCCCAAATGCATGACTCCCTTCATAGGGGAGACGTTTAAGAATACCTAATCGCCCACCTCGAAGTCTAATTTTCCCCTTCTAACATTACCATAGGATTTTTGGCGACTTTGAGCAGACTTAAGTCCTGATGAATAAGGTTAGGCTCGTACAACTGATCTTCACCCACTTCATACCATCCAATTGGAGACCTATATCTCCTCCCATAAAGTTCTTCAAAAGAAACCATCTATATACTAGAATGGTAGCATTTAGTAGGTGAATTCTATCAATGGCAAATGATTCACCTAACTACCTCTAAAGTAAATCATGCAGGATATCAATATGTCCTCAAGGGTATAAATAGTACATTCAGCTTGCCCATCAATTTGAGGATGGAAGGTGGTACTCAAGTTCACTTGGGTGCCTAACCCCCTCTAAAAATATCACCAAAACTGAGAAGTTAATTGTGTACCCCGGTCAGATATAATCGATACAGGAGCACCATCAAAACGGACTATCTCACAAATGTATAGCTTGCCATAGTCATCCCCTGAATAATTGGTCCGTACTGGGAGAAAATGAGCGGACTTGGTCATTCGATGCACAATCACCCAAATGGACACACATTATTTTTAGGACTTTGGAGTCCCATAATAATGTCCATATTAATTATCTCCCAGGAAAAGCTATCTCTTAAGAGGTGCCACTGGGTCTCAAATGCTCTACCTTGACTTGTTGACAATTCAAACACTTGGAAACAAAGTTAGAAACATCCCTTTTCATATTATTCCACTAGTAAATAGCCTTAAAGTCATGATACATTTTGGTAGAGCCTGGGTGAACAACATACCTCAAAGTGTGAGCTTCATCAAGGATTTTTTCTCGCAATCCATCCATGTTCGGCACACATAGCCTACCTTGATACCTCAAAACCTAATTACCTTTAATTTCAAATATCATCACTTTCTGTTGACCAATATCTCTCTTAAAGATGGGATCCTCAGCCTATTTTTCCTTAACTTCAGAACACAGTGAGGACTTTGCTATCTCATGAACAACTACTCCTCCATCTTCTGAATCCAGAAGTTGAACTCACAGATTTATAAGTCACTGAATATCTTTCACCATCTCCCTCTTTCTTTCCTCAATATTGAAAAGATGGACCATCGACAACCTGCTAAGGGCGTCAGTCACTATAACGACCCGAGACTACCCCTTAGTCATCACACGGTGCTTAGGACCATAAGTGATCCCAAGCAAACCCTTGTACTGGCATAACTCATACTGAAATAAATACATAACTCTAAAAGAATAGTGCAGAAGATAAATATTTTATGAATATGATAAATACAAACTATATTAAAATATTTACAATTCTGATTATACAAAACAAACTGGAATAAAATACATCAACTTCTACTGACTGTCTATGAAGCCTCTACTAGTATTGTTTGTAGGTAGCCGGGACATGACCCCTAACTATCCTAAAATAATATGACTAAATGAAGAAAATAAAATACTACACAAACTCTGACTGACTCAAGCCCTTGAATCAAAAGGACTCATCATCTGTTGACTGGAAGCTATAACTCTCTGATTCTGATATGCATACTCCAACTTGTACCTACATTATTATAAAATGTAGCACATAGACGTATATGTGGATCAATAAATGTACTGATCATGTGCGGATGAATGCATACATAAAACAATATCTCAATAGCACATAAACTCATAAAAGGATGAATGCTAAGTGTGGATGACTCACATTGGCTTGAGTAATGGAAAGCTGGAAATCATAAATCATGAATAATAAAGGAAACTGTATAAATAATGTGAGCCATAACACTTAGTTCTAAGATTTGTACTTTTACTCTTTCTATTAGTGGAATAAGTAAGACTGAAGTTAAGTCTGCTTTCAAATCATACAGGCTAAGTGTAAAAAGGGCTCACCTTTATATCTATAAACTAAAAGCTGATATCTCATAGCTAATGTATTATGTAAAATAATATCTAAAGTGAATTGTGTGCCTTTACACTTGGTTTCTAAAAGTTGTTCTGTTATTATGTCTTAGGACTTAGGGAGTTTCTTTTGAAAGCCTTTTTGTTATTTTTTTTCTGTTAGAGAGATTCTTCTAACCGACATACACTATGCGAGTTTTCATAGTCTCCAACATCTAGTTTCCCTAAGGGGAAAACCTCATATTGGGGAGAGGTGTCATACTCTTGCCAAGGAATATAACCTGAGCTAAGTGATCACAATCTATATCTGTCATCCATATAAATGGGAATAATCTGAATAATCTATACCTACGTTAGCTCGTAGTTCTGGAAAAGTCGGATGTGTTAAACCCACACTTCCTTCTCGGTGCTAAATACTATTCCCTTTAATATGCATGCTCATTCTGTAGGAAATCTACTTTAAAACTAGCATAAGGGTTTATAATGAAAACCAGTTATGCATCTATCTGTTTTAAGCTATAATCAAAACTAATCTATTTTCTGTAAACTGTAACAAAACTGTAATGTGGATTTCGTATCTAAGCTGAGGATCAAAAGATCAAATCTTTCTCAAAATCTAAATATATGCTAGTCATAGGGTGCTTAAAAATAAAATATTCTTGAAAATTCAATACTCAAACTAGGGGCTTAAAAACCCATGCTTTAAACTCAAGTAAATTCATAGTAAAACATCATCCTCAATATACTTCTTATGGTCGGTTTTATATTTTAAACTAGTGAGAAGAATCCCGTGCAAAGCACAGGCCCAACATCTATTGTAAATTAATATTATAATAATAATCATATCAATTAATGTGAAATTTTTTGAATTTTAAAAATTAAATAAATTTAAT